>NW_028121981.1:0-45574 GCF_965194805.1 Balaenoptera borealis | reverse complement strand
TGGCTAATATTCCATTGTGTGCATGGACCACTTCTTCTTGGTGCACTCCTCTGTTGATGGACATTTTCGTTGCTTCCAAGTGTTGCCTATGGTAAATATTGCTGGAGTGCAGGATTGCCAGCCTGCGATTTTTGATTTTCATTTTCTCAGGTGATAGACCCAGCAGTGGGTATGATTGATTGATTGGTATGGTAGCTCAACGTTTACCTTTCCAAGGCACCTCAATTGTGCTTTCATTAGTGGCTCTTACCACGTCCCCCTTAGAATCGAGGGTACGCATTTCTCCACAATCACGTCAGCGTTTATCGTTTGCCGCATTTTTGTTGATGGCCATTCTGACTGGTGTGAGCTGATAGGTTTTTGTAATTTGGGTTTACATGTCTGTAAAAATTCCTACAATTCATCCTTTTTCCACGCCTTTTCCTTTTCTGTTAAAAGAAAAAAGAAAAAAGGTGTGAGTACAATATACCTCTTCAAATTTTCTTTTTGGAAGGTTGCACTCTAGAGTTTTTTGGTCGATTTTCGACCTCAGTATCTTTTGGAGGGCAGGTGTCATTTACAGACCTGCAATTGGTGAATATTTAGTGACCTTTTGCAGTGGGTTTAAAGCTGCTGTTGTGGGAAACGGCCACAAGGATGCAGCATTTCTCCATTCCCAAATCTGGGTACTAGGGCAGCAGAGCCGTTCTGGAAGTCGTTTGCCTAGGTTGTAAATTTGAATGGAATGTGCCAGGAGAACCCCCCATAAGTTTATGTCTCATTACTCCTAGTTGGTTGTTTTAATTTTTTCAATTGGGGTAATGGTTAGAATGTTGCTTGTCCAAGGTGTACATACTCTGGTTCATCTACATATTCTATATACCTATTTATGTAGAGATCCTCTTCCCGTGTAAATTATTACACAGTGTTCCGTAAACCTTCCTTGCTATATGGTCGGTCTTTTTGATATATGTATATAATATGTATTTGTATACATATGGTAACGCTAATCTTCATGTATCCATTCCCCCCACCTTTCCTTGTAGATAAGCATAGTTTTTTTTAATAAGTCTGTGATTGACTTTCTCTGTGGAAATATGTTCATTTGTGTCAGTTATTAGAGAACGCGTATAAGTGATATCATAGGATATAGGACTTTTGCTTTCCGACTTACCTCATGTTCTGTGATTATCTCCAAGATCATCTATGGTGTCTCAAAGAGCAGTGTTTCATTGTTTTCCATGGCTAGTATTCATTGTGTACATGGGCCGCTTCTTCTTTTTCCTTTCATCTGTTGATGGACATTTTGGTTGCTTCACTGTCTTGTCTATTGTGAATAAGGCTGCAGTGCAGCTTTTGCAGCCCGGGTCTTCTTCATTCTGGTCTTCTCAGGTGAGAGGCCCATTGGTGCGCCTGCTGGATTGAATGGTACCTCAATTTTTCCTTTTCAACGCAGCTCCTTTCTGTTCTCATTATTAGCGTTTAACCCTTTTACATCTCACCAGCAGCTAGAGGGTACACAGTTCTCTAAAACCTCTTCAGCATTGATTGTTTGTAGACTTTTTGCCAACGGTCAGTCGACGGGTGTGAGTTGAAAACTTTTTGTAGATTAGATTGCATGAGTCTAATACTTCCTGAGGTTGAGCTTTTATCCATTTTCCTTTCTTTAAAAAGAGAGTGAGTAAAACTTACCTCTTCATACGAGCTTCGTGAACATTTTGCCTGTTTTGAATTTTTTTTATCCATTCCCTACTTCAGCACAATTTGAGGGCAGGTGTCCTTTACAGCCCTGAGTCCTTGTGAATGGTAAGTGACCATTAGCTGTGGGTTAAAAGCTGCTGTTGCGGGAATCGGCCACAAGGCGGCAGCATTTCTCCTTTACCAAATCTGGTTACTAGGGCAACAGAGCCTTAGTGGAAGTGGTGTTCTAGGTTGTAAATTAGAATGGAATGTGCGAGGAAAAAGCCCTTTAAGTTTATGTCTCATTACTTCTTGTTGGTATTTTTAACTTAATTTTTATTTTTTATCACAGCAAACTTGATTACAATGTTTTGTTTGTTCTAGGTGTGCAAGATGTGGTTCTTTCACACATATACATATATCTATTTTTCTTCGGATCCTTTTCCCATGTCTGTTACGACACAATGTTGAGTAGTCTTCTCTTGGTATAGCGTAGGTCTTTGGTGATTATATATTTCACATGTGTTTGTATCTCTCTGTTAACCTCAATACGGTAATGTATCCAATCCTCACACCTTTCCATTTGGTGAACCATAAGTTTTTTAAATGAATCTATGATAGTGTTTCTCTGTGGAAATACCTTTGTTTGTATCATTTTTTCGGTAACACCTATATGTGATAGGATAGGATATGTGTCTTTCGCTTTCTCACTTACTCCAAGCTGCGTGATTACTTCTAGACTCATCTATGGTGCTGCAAATGGCATTGTTTCATTTTTTCACTAGCTCATATTCCATCTGTACATGGAGCAGTTCTTCTTTGTCCACCCATCTGTCGTTGGACTTTTTGGTTACTTCCATATCTTGGCTATTGTTATACTATGCAATGCAGATTTGCGTACCTGTGTCCTTCCAATTCTGTCTTCTTAGGTTATAGGTCCAGGAATAGGTCTGCTGGATCATATGGTAGCTCAATGTTTACCTTTTAAAGGCACCTCTATTCCGTTCTCTTTAGTGGCTCTTTCCAGGTTACGTCCCACTTAAAGCGGAGGGTATGCATTTCTTCCCAGCACCTTCAGCATTTATTCTTTGTAGTTTTTGCTGATGGTTATTCTGAGTGGTGTGAGCTGATACCTCTTTGTGGTTGAATTTGCATGTGTCTCATAATGCGTTGAAATTGAGCTGTAAGACATGTCCTTTTTATTTTTCCAGCTGTGATGAGAGCTTATTTCTTCAAAGTGTTTTCTTAAAGTATGTGTCACCATTTGAAATATTTTGGCCATGATCTCCCTCAAGACATTTTGAGGGCAGGTTTCATTTACAGCCCTGCAGTACTTGTTCATATGAAGTGACCATTAGCTCAGGCTTTAAACCTGCTTTTGCAGGTAACGGCCAGAGAGCGACAGCCTTTCTACGTTCCCCTTGCTGGTACTAGGGAAACAGACCTACCGGCCAGTGGTGTTCTTCGGTTATAAATTAGAGTGCAATGTGCCCGGATAAACCCACAAATGTTGATGTCTCCTTGCTTTTCTTTGTTTTTAAATTTAATTTATATTTATTATTAGAGTAATATTCCATTGTGTACGTGGACCACTTCTTCTTGGTGCATTCCTCGGTTGATGGACATTTTCATTGCTTCCAAGTGCTGGCTATGGTAAATATTGCTGGCATACTGGTTTGCCAGCCTGTGACTTTTTGATTCTCATTTTCTCAGGTGATAGGCCAAGCAGTGGTTGTGATTGATGGACTGGTAGCTCAATGTTTCCCTTTTCAAAGCACCTACGTTGTGTTTTCGTTAGTGGCTCTTTACATGCCCCCCCTTACAGCCGAGGGTACGCATTTCTCCACACTCCCTTCACCGTTTATTTTTTGCAGCATTTTTCCTAATGGCCATTCTGACTGCTGTGTGCTGATAGGGTTTTGTAATATGGGTATGCATGTCATGAAAATTTTTAAAATTCATCATATTCCTACGCCTTTTTCTTTTCTCTTAAAAGAAAAAAACCGTGAGTACAATATAGCTCTTGAAATTGTCTTCTTCGAAGGTTGCCCTCTTCTGAATTTTTTGGTCGATTTTTGACCCCAGAAATTTTCTGGAGGCCAGGCGCAATTTACAGAACTGCAAGTTGGTGAAAATTTAGTGACCTTTTGCAGTGGGTTCAAAGCTGCTGTTGTGGGAAACGTCCACAAGGAGGTAGCATTTCTCCATTCCCCAGTCCTGGTTCTAGGGCAGCAGAGCCTTTCTGGAAGTCATTGTCCTAGGTTGTAAATTAGAATGGAATTTGCCAGGAGAAATCCCCATAAGTTTATGTCTCATTACTTCTTCTTGGTTTTTAAAATTTTTTTTAATCTGGGTAAAGTTTAGAATACTGTTTGTCCTAGGTGTACACAATCTGGTTCATTTGGACATTATGTATGTCTATTAATGTACAGATCCTCTTCCCATGTAAAATATTACACTGTTCCGTCGACCTCCCTTGGTATATGTTCGGTCTTTTTGATACATGTATATAATATGTATTTGAATATGTATAGTAACACTAATCTTCATTTCTCAATTTCCCCCCTCCTTTCCTTTTAGATGAGCATAGTTTGTGTTCTACGCCTGTGAGTGTCTTTCTCTTTAGAAATATGTTCATCTGTGTCAGTTATTAGATAATGCCATAAGTGATAATATAAGATATAGGTCTTTTGCTTTCCGACCTACTTCATGTTTTGTGATTATCTCCAGGCTCATCTATGGTGCCTCAAAGAGCAGTGCTTCAATGTTTTCCATGGCTAATATTCCATTGTGTGCATGGACCACTTCTTCTTGGTGCACTCCTCTGTTGATGGACATTTTCGTTGCTTCCAAGTGTTGCCTATGGTAAATATTGCTGGAGTGCAGGATTGCCAGCCTGCGATTTTTGATTTTCATTTTCTCAGGTGATAGACCCAGCAGTGGGTATGATTGATTGATTGGTATGGTAGCTCAACGTTTACCTTTCCAAGGCACCTCAATTGTGCTTTCATTAGTGGCTCTTACCACGTCCCCCTTAGAATCGAGGGTACGCATTTCTCCACAATCACGTCAGCGTTTATCGTTTGCCGCATTTTTGTTGATGGCCATTCTGACTGGTGTGAGCTGATAGGTTTTTGTAATTTGGGTTTACATGTCTGTAAAAATTCCTACAATTCATCCTTTTTCCACGCCTTTTCCTTTTCTGTTAAAAGAAAAAAGAAAAAAGGTGTGAGTACAATATACCTCTTCAAATTTTCTTTTTGGAAGGTTGCACTCTAGAGTTTTTTGGTCGATTTTCGACCTCAGTATCTTTTGGAGGGCAGGTGTCATTTACAGACCTGCAATTGGTGAATATTTAGTGACCTTTTGCAGTGGGTTTAAAGCTGCTGTTGTGGGAAACGGCCACAAGGATGCAGCATTTCTCCATTCCCAAATCTGGGTACTAGGGCAGCAGAGCCGTTCTGGAAGTCGTTTGCCTAGGTTGTAAATTTGAATGGAATGTGCCAGGAGAACCCCCCATAAGTTTATGTCTCATTACTCCTAGTTGGTTGTTTTAATTTTTTCAATTGGGGTAATGGTTAGAATGTTGCTTGTCCAAGGTGTACATACTCTGGTTCATCTACATATTCTATATACCTATTTATGTAGAGATCCTCTTCCCGTGTAAATTATTACACAGTGTTCCGTAAACCTTCCTTGCTATATGGTCGGTCTTTTTGATATATGTATATAATATGTATTTGTATACATATGGTAACGCTAATCTTCATGTATCCATTCCCCCCACCTTTCCTTGTAGATAAGCATAGTTTTTTTTAATAAGTCTGTGATTGACTTTCTCTGTGGAAATATGTTCATTTGTGTCAGTTATTAGAGAACGCGTATAAGTGATATCATAGGATATAGGACTTTTGCTTTCCGACTTACCTCATGTTCTGTGATTATCTCCAAGATCATCTATGGTGTCTCAAAGAGCAGTGTTTCATTGTTTTCCATGGCTAGTATTCATTGTGTACATGGGCCGCTTCTTCTTTTTCCTTTCATCTGTTGATGGACATTTTGGTTGCTTCACTGTCTTGTCTATTGTGAATAAGGCTGCAGTGCAGCTTTTGCAGCCCGGGTCTTCTTCATTCTGGTCTTCTCAGGTGAGAGGCCCATTGGTGCGCCTGCTGGATTGAATGGTACCTCAATTTTTCCTTTTCAACGCAGCTCCTTTCTGTTCTCATTATTAGCGTTTAACCCTTTTACATCTCACCAGCAGCTAGAGGGTACACAGTTCTCTAAAACCTCTTCAGCATTGATTGTTTGTAGACTTTTTGCCAACGGTCAGTCGACGGGTGTGAGTTGAAAACTTTTTGTAGATTAGATTGCATGAGTCTAATACTTCCTGAGGTTGAGCTTTTATCCATTTTCCTTTCTTTAAAAAGAGAGTGAGTAAAACTTACCTCTTCATACGAGCTTCGTGAACATTTTGCCTGTTTTGAATTTTTTTTATCCATTCCCTACTTCAGCACAATTTGAGGGCAGGTGTCCTTTACAGCCCTGAGTCCTTGTGAATGGTAAGTGACCATTAGCTGTGGGTTAAAAGCTGCTGTTGCGGGAATCGGCCACAAGGCGGCAGCATTTCTCCTTTACCAAATCTGGTTACTAGGGCAACAGAGCCTTAGTGGAAGTGGTGTTCTAGGTTGTAAATTAGAATGGAATGTGCGAGGAAAAAGCCCTTTAAGTTTATGTCTCATTACTTCTTGTTGGTATTTTTAACTTAATTTTTATTTTTTATCACAGCAAACTTGATTACAATGTTTTGTTTGTTCTAGGTGTGCAAGATGTGGTTCTTTCACACATATACATATATCTATTTTTCTTCGGATCCTTTTCCCATGTCTGTTACGACACAATGTTGAGTAGTCTTCTCTTGGTATAGCGTAGGTCTTTGGTGATTATATATTTCACATGTGTTTGTATCTCTCTGTTAACCTCAATACGGTAATGTATCCAATCCTCACACCTTTCCATTTGGTGAACCATAAGTTTTTTAAATGAATCTATGATAGTGTTTCTCTGTGGAAATACCTTTGTTTGTATCATTTTTTCGGTAACACCTATATGTGATAGGATAGGATATGTGTCTTTCGCTTTCTCACTTACTCCAAGCTGCGTGATTACTTCTAGACTCATCTATGGTGCTGCAAATGGCATTGTTTCATTTTTTCACTAGCTCATATTCCATCTGTACATGGAGCAGTTCTTCTTTGTCCACCCATCTGTCGTTGGACTTTTTGGTTACTTCCATATCTTGGCTATTGTTATACTATGCAATGCAGATTTGCGTACCTGTGTCCTTCCAATTCTGTCTTCTTAGGTTATAGGTCCAGGAATAGGTCTGCTGGATCATATGGTAGCTCAATGTTTACCTTTTAAAGGCACCTCTATTCCGTTCTCTTTAGTGGCTCTTTCCAGGTTACGTCCCACTTAAAGCGGAGGGTATGCATTTCTTCCCAGCACCTTCAGCATTTATTCTTTGTAGTTTTTGCTGATGGTTATTCTGAGTGGTGTGAGCTGATACCTCTTTGTGGTTGAATTTGCATGTGTCTCATAATGCGTTGAAATTGAGCTGTAAGACATGTCCTTTTTATTTTTCCAGCTGTGATGAGAGCTTATTTCTTCAAAGTGTTTTCTTAAAGTATGTGTCACCATTTGAAATATTTTGGCCATGATCTCCCTCAAGACATTTTGAGGGCAGGTTTCATTTACAGCCCTGCAGTACTTGTTCATATGAAGTGACCATTAGCTCAGGCTTTAAACCTGCTTTTGCAGGTAACGGCCAGAGAGCGACAGCCTTTCTACGTTCCCCTTGCTGGTACTAGGGAAACAGACCTACCGGCCAGTGGTGTTCTTCGGTTATAAATTAGAGTGCAATGTGCCCGGATAAACCCACAAATGTTGATGTCTCCTTGCTTTTCTTTGTTTTTAAATTTAATTTATATTTATTATTAGAGTAATATTCCATTGTGTACGTGGACCACTTCTTCTTGGTGCATTCCTCGGTTGATGGACATTTTCATTGCTTCCAAGTGCTGGCTATGGTAAATATTGCTGGCATACTGGTTTGCCAGCCTGTGACTTTTTGATTCTCATTTTCTCAGGTGATAGGCCAAGCAGTGGTTGTGACTGATGGACTGGTAGCTCAATGTTTCCCTTTTCAAAGCACCTACGTTGTGTTTTCGTTAGTGGCTCTTTACATGCCCCCCCTTACAGCCGAGGGTACGCATTTCTCCACACTCCCTTCACCGTTTATTTTTTGCAGCATTTTTCCTAATGGCCATTCTGACTGCTGTGTGCTGATAGGGTTTTGTAATATGGGTATGCATGTCATGAAAATTTTTAAAATTCATCATATTCCTACGCCTTTTTCTTTTCTCTTAAAAGAAAAAAAACCGTGAGTACAATATAGCTCTTGAAATTGTCTTCTTCGAAGGTTGCCCTCTTCTGAATTTTTTGGTCGATTTTTGACCCCAGAAATTTTCTGGAGGCCAGGCGCAATTTACAGAACTGCAAGTTGGTGAAAATTTAGTGACCTTTTGCAGTGGGTTCAAAGCTGCTGTTGTGGGAAACGTCCACAAGGAGGTAGCATTTCTCCATTCCCCAGTCCTGGTTCTAGGGCAGCAGAGCCTTTCTGGAAGTCATTGTCCTAGGTTGTAAATTAGAATGGAATTTGCCAGGAGAAATCCCCATAAGTTTATGTCTCATTACTTCTTCTTGGTTTTTAAAATTTTTTTTAATCTGGGTAAAGTTTAGAATACTGTTTGTCCTAGGTGTACACAATCTGGTTCATTTGGACATTATGTATGTCTATTAATGTACAGATCCTCTTCCCATGTAAAATATTACACTGTTCCGTCGACCTCCCTTGGTATATGTTCGGTCTTTTTGATACATGTATATAATATGTATTTGAATATGTATAGTAACACTAATCTTCATTTCTCAATTTCCCCCCTCCTTTCCTTTTAGATGAGCATAGTTTGTGTTCTACGCCTGTGAGTGTCTTTCTCTTTAGAAATATGTTCATCTGTGTCAGTTATTAGATAATGCCATAAGTGATAATATAAGATATAGGTCTTTTGCTTTCCGACCTACTTCATGTTTTGTGATTATCTCCAGGCTCATCTATGGTGCCTCAAAGAGCAGTGCTTCAATGTTTTCCATGGCTAATATTCCATTGTGTGCATGGACCACTTCTTCTTGGTGCACTCCTCTGTTGATGGACATTTTCGTTGCTTCCAAGTGTTGCCTATGGTAAATATTGCTGGAGTGCAGGATTGCCAGCCTGCGATTTTTGATTTTCATTTTCTCAGGTGATAGACCCAGCAGTGGGTATGATTGATTGATTGGTATGGTAGCTCAACGTTTACCTTTCCAAGGCACCTCAATTGTGCTTTCATTAGTGGCTCTTACCACGTCCCCCTTAGAATCGAGGGTACGCATTTCTCCACAATCACGTCAGCGTTTATCGTTTGCCGCATTTTTGTTGATGGCCATTCTGACTGGTGTGAGCTGATAGGTTTTTGTAATTTGGGTTTACATGTCTGTAAAAATTCCTACAATTCATCCTTTTTCCACGCCTTTTCCTTTTCTGTTAAAAGAAAAAAGAAAAAAGGTGTGAGTACAATATACCTCTTCAAATTTTCTTTTTGGAAGGTTGCACTCTAGAGTTTTTTGGTCGATTTTCGACCTCAGTATCTTTTGGAGGGCAGGTGTCATTTACAGACCTGCAATTGGTGAATATTTAGTGACCTTTTGCAGTGGGTTTAAAGCTGCTGTTGTGGGAAACGGCCACAAGGATGCAGCATTTCTCCATTCCCAAATCTGGGTACTAGGGCAGCAGAGCCGTTCTGGAAGTCGTTTGCCTAGGTTGTAAATTTGAATGGAATGTGCCAGGAGAACCCCCCATAAGTTTATGTCTCATTACTCCTAGTTGGTTGTTTTAATTTTTTCAATTGGGGTAATGGTTAGAATGTTGCTTGTCCAAGGTGTACATACTCTGGTTCATCTACATATTCTATATACCTATTTATGTAGAGATCCTCTTCCCGTGTAAATTATTACACAGTGTTCCGTAAACCTTCCTTGCTATATGGTCGGTCTTTTTGATATATGTATATAATATGTATTTGTATACATATGGTAACGCTAATCTTCATGTATCCATTCCCCCCACCTTTCCTTGTAGATAAGCATAGTTTTTTTTAATAAGTCTGTGATTGACTTTCTCTGTGGAAATATGTTCATTTGTGTCAGTTATTAGAGAACGCGTATAAGTGATATCATAGGATATAGGACTTTTGCTTTCCGACTTACCTCATGTTCTGTGATTATCTCCAAGATCATCTATGGTGTCTCAAAGAGCAGTGTTTCATTGTTTTCCATGGCTAGTATTCATTGTGTACATGGGCCGCTTCTTCTTTTTCCTTTCATCTGTTGATGGACATTTTGGTTGCTTCACTGTCTTGTCTATTGTGAATAAGGCTGCAGTGCAGCTTTTGCAGCCCGGGTCTTCTTCATTCTGGTCTTCTCAGGTGAGAGGCCCATTGGTGCGCCTGCTGGATTGAATGGTACCTCAATTTTTCCTTTTCAACGCAGCTCCTTTCTGTTCTCATTATTAGCGTTTAACCCTTTTACATCTCACCAGCAGCTAGAGGGTACACAGTTCTCTAAAACCTCTTCAGCATTGATTGTTTGTAGACTTTTTGCCAACGGTCAGTCGACGGGTGTGAGTTGAAAACTTTTTGTAGATTAGATTGCATGAGTCTAATACTTCCTGAGGTTGAGCTTTTATCCATTTTCCTTTCTTTAAAAAGAGAGTGAGTAAAACTTACCTCTTCATACGAGCTTCGTGAACATTTTGCCTGTTTTGAATTTTTTTTATCCATTCCCTACTTCAGCACAATTTGAGGGCAGGTGTCCTTTACAGCCCTGAGTCCTTGTGAATGGTAAGTGACCATTAGCTGTGGGTTAAAAGCTGCTGTTGCGGGAATCGGCCACAAGGCGGCAGCATTTCTCCTTTACCAAATCTGGTTACTAGGGCAACAGAGCCTTAGTGGAAGTGGTGTTCTAGGTTGTAAATTAGAATGGAATGTGCGAGGAAAAAGCCCTTTAAGTTTATGTCTCATTACTTCTTGTTGGTATTTTTAACTTAATTTTTATTTTTTATCACAGCAAACTTGATTACAATGTTTTGTTTGTTCTAGGTGTGCAAGATGTGGTTCTTTCACACATATACATATATCTATTTTTCTTCGGATCCTTTTCCCATGTCTGTTACGACACAATGTTGAGTAGTCTTCTCTTGGTATAGCGTAGGTCTTTGGTGATTATATATTTCACATGTGTTTGTATCTCTCTGTTAACCTCAATACGGTAATGTATCCAATCCTCACACCTTTCCATTTGGTGAACCATAAGTTTTTTAAATGAATCTATGATAGTGTTTCTCTGTGGAAATACCTTTGTTTGTATCATTTTTTCGGTAACACCTATATGTGATAGGATAGGATATGTGTCTTTCGCTTTCTCACTTACTCCAAGCTGCGTGATTACTTCTAGACTCATCTATGGTGCTGCAAATGGCATTGTTTCATTTTTTCACTAGCTCATATTCCATCTGTACATGGAGCAGTTCTTCTTTGTCCACCCATCTGTCGTTGGACTTTTTGGTTACTTCCATATCTTGGCTATTGTTATACTATGCAATGCAGATTTGCGTACCTGTGTCCTTCCAATTCTGTCTTCTTAGGTTATAGGTCCAGGAATAGGTCTGCTGGATCATATGGTAGCTCAATGTTTACCTTTTAAAGGCACCTCTATTCCGTTCTCTTTAGTGGCTCTTTCCAGGTTACGTCCCACTTAAAGCGGAGGGTATGCATTTCTTCCCAGCACCTTCAGCATTTATTCTTTGTAGTTTTTGCTGATGGTTATTCTGAGTGGTGTGAGCTGATACCTCTTTGTGGTTGAATTTGCATGTGTCTCATAATGCGTTGAAATTGAGCTGTAAGACATGTCCTTTTTATTTTTCCAGCTGTGATGAGAGCTTATTTCTTCAAAGTGTTTTCTTAAAGTATGTGTCACCATTTGAAATATTTTGGCCATGATCTCCCTCAAGACATTTTGAGGGCAGGTTTCATTTACAGCCCTGCAGTACTTGTTCATATGAAGTGACCATTAGCTCAGGCTTTAAACCTGCTTTTGCAGGTAACGGCCAGAGAGCGACAGCCTTTCTACGTTCCCCTTGCTGGTACTAGGGAAACAGACCTACCGGCCAGTGGTGTTCTTCGGTTATAAATTAGAGTGCAATGTGCCCGGATAAACCCACAAATGTTGATGTCTCCTTGCTTTTCTTTGTTTTTAAATTTAATTTATATTTATTATTAGAGTAATATTCCATTGTGTACGTGGACCACTTCTTCTTGGTGCATTCCTCGGTTGATGGACATTTTCATTGCTTCCAAGTGCTGGCTATGGTAAATATTGCTGGCATACTGGTTTGCCAGCCTGTGACTTTTTGATTCTCATTTTCTCAGGTGATAGGCCAAGCAGTGGTTGTGACTGATGGACTGGTAGCTCAATGTTTCCCTTTTCAAAGCACCTACGTTGTGTTTTCGTTAGTGGCTCTTTACATGCCCCCCCTTACAGCCGAGGGTACGCATTTCTCCACACTCCCTTCACCGTTTATTTTTTGCAGCATTTTTCCTAATGGCCATTCTGACTGCTGTGTGCTGATAGGGTTTTGTAATATGGGTATGCATGTCATGAAAATTTTTAAAATTCATCATATTCCTACGCCTTTTTCTTTTCTCTTAAAAGAAAAAAAACCGTGAGTACAATATAGCTCTTGAAATTGTCTTCTTCGAAGGTTGCCCTCTTCTGAATTTTTTGGTCGATTTTTGACCCCAGAAATTTTCTGGAGGCCAGGCGCAATTTACAGAACTGCAAGTTGGTGAAAATTTAGTGACCTTTTGCAGTGGGTTCAAAGCTGCTGTTGTGGGAAACGTCCACAAGGAGGTAGCATTTCTCCATTCCCCAGTCCTGGTTCTAGGGCAGCAGAGCCTTTCTGGAAGTCATTGTCCTAGGTTGTAAATTAGAATGGAATTTGCCAGGAGAAATCCCCATAAGTTTATGTCTCATTACTTCTTCTTGGTTTTTAAAATTTTTTTTAATCTGGGTAAAGTTTAGAATACTGTTTGTCCTAGGTGTACACAATCTGGTTCATTTGGACATTATGTATGTCTATTAATGTACAGATCCTCTTCCCATGTAAAATATTACACTGTTCCGTCGACCTCCCTTGTTATATGTTCGGTCTTTTTGATACATGTATATAATATGTATTTGAATATGTATAGTAACACTAATCTTCATTTCTCAATTTCCCCCCTCCTTTCCTTTTAGATGAGCATAGTTTGTGTTCTACGCCTGTGAGTGTCTTTCTCTTTAGAAATATGTTCATCTGTGTCAGTTATTAGATAATGCCATAAGTGATAATATAAGATATAGGTCTTTTGCTTTCCGACCTACTTCATGTTTTGTGATTATCTCCAGGCTCATCTATGGTGCCTCAAAGAGCAGTGCTTCAATGTTTTCCATGGCTAATATTCCATTGTGTGCATGGACCACTTCTTCTTGGTGCACTCCTCTGTTGATGGACATTTTCGTTGCTTCCAAGTGTTGCCTATGGTAAATATTGCTGGAGTGCAGGATTGCCAGCCTGCGATTTTTGATTTTCATTTTCTCAGGTGATAGACCCAGCAGTGGGTATGATTGATTGATTGGTATGGTAGCTCAACGTTTACCTTTCCAAGGCACCTCAATTGTGCTTTCATTAGTGGCTCTTACCACGTCCCCCTTAGAATCGAGGGTACGCATTTCTCCACAATCACGTCAGCGTTTATCGTTTGCCGCATTTTTGTTGATGGCCATTCTGACTGGTGTGAGCTGATAGGTTTTTGTAATTTGGGTTTACATGTCTGTAAAAATTCCTACAATTCATCCTTTTTCCACGCCTTTTCCTTTTCTGTTAAAAGAAAAAAGAAAAAAGGTGTGAGTACAATATACCTCTTCAAATTTTCTTTTTGGAAGGTTGCACTCTAGAGTTTTTTGGTCGATTTTCGACCTCAGTATCTTTTGGAGGGCAGGTGTCATTTACAGACCTGCAATTGGTGAATATTTAGTGACCTTTTGCAGTGGGTTTAAAGCTGCTGTTGTGGGAAACGGCCACAAGGATGCAGCATTTCTCCATTCCCAAATCTGGGTACTAGGGCAGCAGAGCCGTTCTGGAAGTCGTTTGCCTAGGTTGTAAATTTGAATGGAATGTGCCAGGAGAACCCCCCATAAGTTTATGTCTCATTACTCCTAGTTGGTTGTTTTAATTTTTTCAATTGGGGTAATGGTTAGAATGTTGCTTGTCCAAGGTGTACATACTCTGGTTCATCTACATATTCTATATACCTATTTATGTAGAGATCCTCTTCCCGTGTAAATTATTACACAGTGTTCCGTAAACCTTCCTTGCTATATGGTCGGTCTTTTTGATATATGTATATAATATGTATTTGTATACATATGGTAACGCTAATCTTCATGTATCCATTCCCCCCACCTTTCCTTGTAGATAAGCATAGTTTTTTTTAATAAGTCTGTGATTGACTTTCTCTGTGGAAATATGTTCATTTGTGTCAGTTATTAGAGAACGCGTATAAGTGATATCATAGGATATAGGACTTTTGCTTTCCGACTTACCTCATGTTCTGTGATTATCTCCAAGATCATCTATGGTGTCTCAAAGAGCAGTGTTTCATTGTTTTCCATGGCTAGTATTCATTGTGTACATGGGCCGCTTCTTCTTTTTCCTTTCATCTGTTGATGGACATTTTGGTTGCTTCACTGTCTTGTCTATTGTGAATAAGGCTGCAGTGCAGCTTTTGCAGCCCGGGTCTTCTTCATTCTGGTCTTCTCAGGTGAGAGGCCCATTGGTGCGCCTGCTGGATTGAATGGTACCTCAATTTTTCCTTTTCAACGCAGCTCCTTTCTGTTCTCATTATTAGCGTTTAACCCTTTTACATCTCACCAGCAGCTAGAGGGTACACAGTTCTCTAAAACCTCTTCAGCATTGATTGTTTGTAGACTTTTTGCCAACGGTCAGTCGACGGGTGTGAGTTGAAAACTTTTTGTAGATTAGATTGCATGAGTCTAATACTTCCTGAGGTTGAGCTTTTATCCATTTTCCTTTCTTTAAAAAGAGAGTGAGTAAAACTTACCTCTTCATACGAGCTTCGTGAACATTTTGCCTGTTTTGAATTTTTTTTATCCATTCCCTACTTCAGCACAATTTGAGGGCAGGTGTCCTTTACAGCCCTGAGTCCTTGTGAATGGTAAGTGACCATTAGCTGTGGGTTAAAAGCTGCTGTTGCGGGAATCGGCCACAAGGCGGCAGCATTTCTCCTTTACCAAATCTGGTTACTAGGGCAACAGAGCCTTAGTGGAAGTGGTGTTCTAGGTTGTAAATTAGAATGGAATGTGCGAGGAAAAAGCCCTTTAAGTTTATGTCTCATTACTTCTTGTTGGTATTTTTAACTTAATTTTTATTTTTTATCACAGCAAACTTGATTACAATGTTTTGTTTGTTCTAGGTGTGCAAGATGTGGTTCTTTCACACATATACATATATCTATTTTTCTTCGGATCCTTTTCCCATGTCTGTTACGACACAATGTTGAGTAGTCTTCTCTTGGTATAGCGTAGGTCTTTGGTGATTATATATTTCACATGTGTTTGTATCTCTCTGTTAACCTCAATACGGTAATGTATCCAATCCTCACACCTTTCCATTTGGTGAACCATAAGTTTTTTAAATGAATCTATGATAGTGTTTCTCTGTGGAAATACCTTTGTTTGTATCATTTTTTCGGTAACACCTATATGTGATAGGATAGGATATGTGTCTTTCGCTTTCTCACTTACTCCAAGCTGCGTGATTACTTCTAGACTCATCTATGGTGCTGCAAATGGCATTGTTTCATTTTTTCACTAGCTCATATTCCATCTGTACATGGAGCAGTTCTTCTTTGTCCACCCATCTGTCGTTGGACTTTTTGGTTACTTCCATATCTTGGCTATTGTTATACTATGCAATGCAGATTTGCGTACCTGTGTCCTTCCAATTCTGTCTTCTTAGGTTATAGGTCCAGGAATAGGTCTGCTGGATCATATGGTAGCTCAATGTTTACCTTTTAAAGGCACCTCTATTCCGTTCTCTTTAGTGGCTCTTTCCAGGTTACGTCCCACTTAAAGCGGAGGGTATGCATTTCTTCCCAGCACCTTCAGCATTTATTCTTTGTAGTTTTTGCTGATGGTTATTCTGAGTGGTGTGAGCTGATACCTCTTTGTGGTTGAATTTGCATGTGTCTCATAATGCGTTGAAATTGAGCTGTAAGACATGTCCTTTTTATTTTTCCAGCTGTGATGAGAGCTTATTTCTTCAAAGTGTTTTCTTAAAGTATGTGTCACCATTTGAAATATTTTGGCCATGATCTCCCTCAAGACATTTTGAGGGCAGGTTTCATTTACAGCCCTGCAGTACTTGTTCATATGAAGTGACCATTAGCTCAGGCTTTAAACCTGCTTTTGCAGGTAACGGCCAGAGAGCGACAGCCTTTCTACGTTCCCCTTGCTGGTACTAGGGAAACAGACCTACCGGCCAGTGGTGTTCTTCGGTTATAAATTAGAGTGCAATGTGCCCGGATAAACCCACAAATGTTGATGTCTCCTTGCTTTTCTTTGTTTTTAAATTTAATTTATATTTATTATTAGAGTAATATTCCATTGTGTACGTGGACCACTTCTTCTTGGTGCATTCCTCGGTTGATGGACATTTTCATTGCTTCCAAGTGCTGGCTATGGTAAATATTGCTGGCATACTGGTTTGCCAGCCTGTGACTTTTTGATTCTCATTTTCTCAGGTGATAGGCCAAGCAGTGGTTGTGACTGATGGACTGGTAGCTCAATGTTTCCCTTTTCAAAGCACCTACGTTGTGTTTTCGTTAGTGGCTCTTTACATGCCCCCCCTTACAGCCGAGGGTACGCATTTCTCCACACTCCCTTCACCGTTTATTTTTTGCAGCATTTTTCCTAATGGCCATTCTGACTGCTGTGTGCTGATAGGGTTTTGTAATATGGGTATGCATGTCATGAAAATTTTTAAAATTCATCATATTCCTACGCCTTTTTCTTTTCTCTTAAAAGAAAAAAAACCGTGAGTACAATATAGCTCTTGAAATTGTCTTCTTCGAAGGTTGCCCTCTTCTGAATTTTTTGGTCGATTTTTGACCCCAGAAATTTTCTGGAGGCCAGGCGCAATTTACAGAACTGCAAGTTGGTGAAAATTTAGTGACCTTTTGCAGTGGGTTCAAAGCTGCTGTTGTGGGAAACGTCCACAAGGAGGTAGCATTTCTCCATTCCCCAGTCCTGGTTCTAGGGCAGCAGAGCCTTTCTGGAAGTCATTGTCCTAGGTTGTAAATTAGAATGGAATTTGCCAGGAGAAATCCCCATAAGTTTATGTCTCATTACTTCTTCTTGGTTTTTAAAATTTTTTTTAATCTGGGTAAAGTTTAGAATACTGTTTGTCCTAGGTGTACACAATCTGGTTCATTTGGACATTATGTATGTCTATTAATGTACAGATCCTCTTCCCATGTAAAATATTACACTGTTCCGTCGACCTCCCTTGGTATATGTTCGGTCTTTTTGATACATGTATATAATATGTATTTGAATATGTATAGTAACACTAATCTTCATTTCTCAATTTCCCCCCTCCTTTCCTTTTAGATGAGCATAGTTTGTGTTCTACGCCTGTGAGTGTCTTTCTCTTTAGAAATATGTTCATCTGTGTCAGTTATTAGATAATGCCATAAGTGATAATATAAGATATAGGTCTTTTGCTTTCCGACCTACTTCATGTTTTGTGATTATCTCCAGGCTCATCTATGGTGCCTCAAAGAGCAGTGCTTCAATGTTTTCCATGGCTAATATTCCATTGTGTGCATGGACCACTTCTTCTTGGTGCACTCCTCTGTTGATGGACATTTTCGTTGCTTCCAAGTGTTGCCTATGGTAAATATTGCTGGAGTGCAGGATTGCCAGCCTGCGATTTTTGATTTTCATTTTCTCAGGTGATAGACCCAGCAGTGGGTATGATTGATTGATTGGTATGGTAGCTCAACGTTTACCTTTCCAAGGCACCTCAATTGTGCTTTCATTAGTGGCTCTTACCACGTCCCCCTTAGAATCGAGGGTACGCATTTCTCCACAATCACGTCAGCGTTTATCGTTTGCCGCATTTTTGTTGATGGCCATTCTGACTGGTGTGAGCTGATAGGTTTTTGTAATTTGGGTTTACATGTCTGTAAAAATTCCTACAATTCATCCTTTTTCCACGCCTTTTCCTTTTCTGTTAAAAGAAAAAAGAAAAAAGGTGTGAGTACAATATACCTCTTCAAATTTTCTTTTTGGAAGGTTGCACTCTAGAGTTTTTTGGTCGATTTTCGACCTCAGTATCTTTTGGAGGGCAGGTGTCATTTACAGACCTGCAATTGGTGAATATTTAGTGACCTTTTGCAGTGGGTTTAAAGCTGCTGTTGTGGGAAACGGCCACAAGGATGCAGCATTTCTCCATTCCCAAATCTGGGTACTAGGGCAGCAGAGCCGTTCTGGAAGTCGTTTGCCTAGGTTGTAAATTTGAATGGAATGTGCCAGGAGAACCCCCCATAAGTTTATGTCTCATTACTCCTAGTTGGTTGTTTTAATTTTTTCAATTGGGGTAATGGTTAGAATGTTGCTTGTCCAAGGTGTACATACTCTGGTTCATCTACATATTCTATATACCTATTTATGTAGAGATCCTCTTCCCGTGTAAATTATTACACAGTGTTCCGTAAACCTTCCTTGCTATATGGTCGGTCTTTTTGATATATGTATATAATATGTATTTGTATACATATGGTAACGCTAATCTTCATGTATCCATTCCCCCCACCTTTCCTTGTAGATAAGCATAGTTTTTTTTAATAAGTCTGTGATTGACTTTCTCTGTGGAAATATGTTCATTTGTGTCAGTTATTAGAGAACGCGTATAAGTGATATCATAGGATATAGGACTTTTGCTTTCCGACTTACCTCATGTTCTGTGATTATCTCCAAGATCATCTATGGTGTCTCAAAGAGCAGTGTTTCATTGTTTTCCATGGCTAGTATTCATTGTGTACATGGGCCGCTTCTTCTTTTTCCTTTCATCTGTTGATGGACATTTTGGTTGCTTCACTGTCTTGTCTATTGTGAATAAGGCTGCAGTGCAGCTTTTGCAGCCCGGGTCTTCTTCATTCTGGTCTTCTCAGGTGAGAGGCCCATTGGTGCGCCTGCTGGATTGAATGGTACCTCAATTTTTCCTTTTCAACGCAGCTCCTTTCTGTTCTCATTATTAGCGTTTAACCCTTTTACATCTCACCAGCAGCTAGAGGGTACACAGTTCTCTAAAACCTCTTCAGCATTGATTGTTTGTAGACTTTTTGCCAACGGTCAGTCGACGGGTGTGAGTTGAAAACTTTTTGTAGATTAGATTGCATGAGTCTAATACTTCCTGAGGTTGAGCTTTTATCCATTTTCCTTTCTTTAAAAAGAGAGTGAGTAAAACTTACCTCTTCATACGAGCTTCGTGAACATTTTGCCTGTTTTGAATTTTTTTTATCCATTCCCTACTTCAGCACAATTTGAGGGCAGGTGTCCTTTACAGCCCTGAGTCCTTGTGAATGGTAAGTGACCATTAGCTGTGGGTTAAAAGCTGCTGTTGCGGGAATCGGCCACAAGGCGGCAGCATTTCTCCTTTACCAAATCTGGTTACTAGGGCAACAGAGCCTTAGTGGAAGTGGTGTTCTAGGTTGTAAATTAGAATGGAATGTGCGAGGAAAAAGCCCTTTAAGTTTATGTCTCATTACTTCTTGTTGGTATTTTTAACTTAATTTTTATTTTTTATCACAGCAAACTTGATTACAATGTTTTGTTTGTTCTAGGTGTGCAAGATGTGGTTCTTTCACACATATACATATATCTATTTTTCTTCGGATCCTTTTCCCATGTCTGTTACGACACAATGTTGAGTAGTCTTCTCTTGGTATAGCGTAGGTCTTTGGTGATTATATATTTCACATGTGTTTGTATCTCTCTGTTAACCTCAATACGGTAATGTATCCAATCCTCACACCTTTCCATTTGGTGAACCATAAGTTTTTTAAATGAATCTATGATAGTGTTTCTCTGTGGAAATACCTTTGTTTGTATCATTTTTTCGGTAACACCTATATGTGATAGGATAGGATATGTGTCTTTCGCTTTCTCACTTACTCCAAGCTGCGTGATTACTTCTAGACTCATCTATGGTGCTGCAAATGGCATTGTTTCATTTTTTCACTAGCTCATATTCCATCTGTACATGGAGCAGTTCTTCTTTGTCCACCCATCTGTCGTTGGACTTTTTGGTTACTTCCATATCTTGGCTATTGTTATACTATGCAATGCAGATTTGCGTACCTGTGTCCTTCCAATTCTGTCTTCTTAGGTTATAGGTCCAGGAATAGGTCTGCTGGATCATATGGTAGCTCAATGTTTACCTTTTAAAGGCACCTCTATTCCGTTCTCTTTATAGTGGCTCTTTCCAGGTTACGTCCCACTTAAAGCGGAGGGTATGCATTTCTTCCCAGCACCTTCAGCATTTATTCTTTGTAGTTTTTGCTGATGGTTATTCTGAGTGGTGTGAGCTGATACCTCTTTGTGGTTGAATTTGCATGTGTCTCATAATGCGTTGAAATTGAGCTGTAAGACATGTCCTTTTTATTTTTCCAGCTGTGATGAGAGCTTATTTCTTCAAAGTGTTTTCTTAAAGTATGTGTCACCATTTGAAATATTTTGGCCATGATCTCCCTCAAGACCATTTTGAGGGCAGGTTTCATTTACAGCCCTGCAGTACTTGTTCATATGAAGTGACCATTAGCTCAGGCTTTAAACCTGCTTTTGCAGGTAACGGCCAGAGAGCGACAGCCTTTCTACGTTCCCCTTGCTGGTACTAGGGAAACAGACCTACCGGCCAGTGGTGTTCTTCGGTTATAAATTAGAGTGCAATGTGCCGGATAAACCCACAAATGTTGATGTCTCCTTGCTTTTCTTTGTTTTTAAATTTAATTTATATTTATTATTAGAGTAATATTCCATTGTGTACGTGGACCACTTCTTCTTGGTGCATTCCTCGGTTGATGGACATTTTCATTGCTTCCAAGTGCTGGCTATGGTAAATATTGCTGGCATACTGGTTTGCCAGCCTGTGACTTTTTGATTCTCATTTTCTCAGGTGATAGGCCAAGCAGTGGTTGTGATTGATGGACTGGTAGCTCAATGTTTCCCTTTTCAAAGCACCTACGTGTGTTTTCGTTAGTGGCTCTTTACATGCCCCCCTTACAGCCGAGGGTACGCATTTCTCCACACTCCCTTCACCGTTTATTTTTTGCAGCATTTTTCCTAATGGCCATTCTGACTGCTGTGTGCTGATAGGGTTTTGTAATATGGGTATGCATGTCATGAAAATTTTTAAAATTCATCATATTCCTACGCCTTTTTCTTTTCTCTTAAAAGAAAAAAAACCGTGAGTACAATATAGCTCTTGAAATTGTCTTCTTCGAAGGTTGCCCTCTTCTGAATTTTTTGGTCGATTTTTGACCCCAGAAATTTTCTGGAGGCCAGGCGCAATTTACAGAACTGCAAGTTGGTGAAAATTTAGTGACCTTTTGCAGTGGGTTCAAAGCTGCTGTTGTGGGAAACGTCCACAAGGAGGTAGCATTTCTCCATTCCCCAGTCCTGGTTCTAGGGCAGCAGAGCCTTTCTGGAAGTCATTGTCCTAGGTTGTAAATTAGAATGGAATTTGCCAGGAGAAATCCCCATAAGTTTATGTCTCATTACTTCTTCTTGGTTTTTAAAATTTTTTTTAATCTGGGTAAAGTTTAGAATACTGTTTGTCCTAGGTGTACACAATCTGGTTCATTTGGACATTATGTATGTCTATTAATGTACAGATCCTCTTCCCATGTAAAATATTACACTGTTCCGTCGACCTCCCTTGGTATATGTTCGGTCTTTTTGATACATGTATATAATATGTATTTGAATATGTATAGTAACACTAATCTTCATTTCTCAATTTCCCCCCTCCTTTCCTTTTAGATGAGCATAGTTTGTGTTCTACGCCTGTGAGTGTCTTTCTCTTTAGAAATATGTTCATCTGTGTCAGTTATTAGATAATGCCATAAGTGATAATATAAGATATAGGTCTTTTGCTTTCCGACCTACTTCATGTTTTGTGATTATCTCCAGGCTCATCTATGGTGCCTCAAAGAGCAGTGCTTCAATGTTTTCCATGGCTAATATTCCATTGTGTGCATGGACCACTTCTTCTTGGTGCACTCCTCTGTTGATGGACATTTTCGTTGCTTCCAAGTGTTGCCTATGGTAAATATTGCTGGAGTGCAGGATTGCCAGCCTGCGATTTTTGATTTTCATTTTCTCAGGTGATAGACCCAGCAGTGGGTATGATTGATTGATTGGTATGGTAGCTCAACGTTTACCTTTCCAAGGCACCTCAATTGTGCTTTCATTAGTGGCTCTTACCACGTCCCCCTTAGAATCGAGGGTACGCATTTCTCCACAATCACGTCAGCGTTTATCGTTTGCCGCATTTTTGTTGATGGCCATTCTGACTGGTGTGAGCTGATAGGTTTTTGTAATTTGGGTTTACATGTCTGTAAAAATTCCTACAATTCATCCTTTTTCCACGCCTTTTCCTTTTCTGTTAAAAGAAAAAAGAAAAAAGGTGTGAGTACAATATACCTCTTCAAATTTTCTTTTTGGAAGGTTGCACTCTAGAGTTTTTTGGTCGATTTTCGACCTCAGTATCTTTTGGAGGGCAGGTGTCATTTACAGACCTGCAATTGGTGAATATTTAGTGACCTTTTGCAGTGGGTTTAAAGCTGCTGTTGTGGGAAACGGCCACAAGGATGCAGCATTTCTCCATTCCCAAATCTGGGTACTAGGGCAGCAGAGCCGTTCTGGAAGTCGTTTGCCTAGGTTGTAAATTTGAATGGAATGTGCCAGGAGAACCCCCCATAAGTTTATGTCTCATTACTCCTAGTTGGTTGTTTTAATTTTTTCAATTGGGGTAATGGTTAGAATGTTGCTTGTCCAAGGTGTACATACTCTGGTTCATCTACATATTCTATATACCTATTTATGTAGAGATCCTCTTCCCGTGTAAATTATTACACAGTGTTCCGTAAACCTTCCTTGCTATATGGTCGGTCTTTTTGATATATGTATATAATATGTATTTGTATACATATGGTAACGCTAATCTTCATGTATCCATTCCCCCCACCTTTCCTTGTAGATAAGCATAGTTTTTTTTAATAAGTCTGTGATTGACTTTCTCTGTGGAAATATGTTCATTTGTGTCAGTTATTAGAGAACGCGTATAAGTGATATCATAGGATATAGGACTTTTGCTTTCCGACTTACCTCATGTTCTGTGATTATCTCCAAGATCATCTATGGTGTCTCAAAGAGCAGTGTTTCATTGTTTTCCATGGCTAGTATTCATTGTGTACATGGGCCGCTTCTTCTTTTTCCTTTCATCTGTTGATGGACATTTTGGTTGCTTCACTGTCTTGTCTATTGTGAATAAGGCTGCAGTGCAGCTTTTGCAGCCCGGGTCTTCTTCATTCTGGTCTTCTCAGGTGAGAGGCCCATTGGTGCGCCTGCTGGATTGAATGGTACCTCAATTTTTCCTTTTCAACGCAGCTCCTTTCTGTTCTCATTATTAGCGTTTAACCCTTTTACATCTCACCAGCAGCTAGAGGGTACACAGTTCTCTAAAACCTCTTCAGCATTGATTGTTTGTAGACTTTTTGCCAACGGTCAGTCGACGGGTGTGAGTTGAAAACTTTTTGTAGATTAGATTGCATGAGTCTAATACTTCCTGAGGTTGAGCTTTTATCCATTTTCCTTTCTTTAAAAAGAGAGTGAGTAAAACTTACCTCTTCATACGAGCTTCGTGAACATTTTGCCTGTTTTGAATTTTTTTTATCCATTCCCTACTTCAGCACAATTTGAGGGCAGGTGTCCTTTACAGCCCTGAGTCCTTGTGAATGGTAAGTGACCATTAGCTGTGGGTTAAAAGCTGCTGTTGCGGGAATCGGCCACAAGGCGGCAGCATTTCTCCTTTACCAAATCTGGTTACTAGGGCAACAGAGCCTTAGTGGAAGTGGTGTTCTAGGTTGTAAATTAGAATGGAATGTGCGAGGAAAAAGCCCTTTAAGTTTATGTCTCATTACTTCTTGTTGGTATTTTTAACTTAATTTTTATTTTTTATCACAGCAAACTTGATTACAATGTTTTGTTTGTTCTAGGTGTGCAAGATGTGGTTCTTTCACACATATACATATATCTATTTTTCTTCGGATCCTTTTCCCATGTCTGTTACGACACAATGTTGAGTAGTCTTCTCTTGGTATAGCGTAGGTCTTTGGTGATTATATATTTCACATGTGTTTGTATCTCTCTGTTAACCTCAATACGGTAATGTATCCAATCCTCACACCTTTCCATTTGGTGAACCATAAGTTTTTTAAATGAATCTATGATAGTGTTTCTCTGTGGAAATACCTTTGTTTGTATCATTTTTTCGGTAACACCTATATGTGATAGGATAGGATATGTGTCTTTCGCTTTCTCACTTACTCCAAGCTGCGTGATTACTTCTAGACTCATCTATGGTGCTGCAAATGGCATTGTTTCATTTTTTCACTAGCTCATATTCCATCTGTACATGGAGCAGTTCTTCTTTGTCCACCCATCTGTCGTTGGACTTTTTGGTTACTTCCATATCTTGGCTATTGTTATACTATGCAATGCAGATTTGCGTACCTGTGTCCTTCCAATTCTGTCTTCTTAGGTTATAGGTCCAGGAATAGGTCTGCTGGATCATATGGTAGCTCAATGTTTACCTTTTAAAGGCACCTCTATTCCGTTCTCTTTAGTGGCTCTTTCCAGGTTACGTCCCACTTAAAGCGGAGGGTATGCATTTCTTCCCAGCACCTTCAGCATTTATTCTTTGTAGTTTTTGCTGATGGTTATTCTGAGTGGTGTGAGCTGATACCTCTTTGTGGTTGAATTTGCATGTGTCTCATAATGCGTTGAAATTGAGCTGTAAGACATGTCCTTTTTATTTTTCCAGCTGTGATGAGAGCTTATTTCTTCAAAGTGTTTTCTTAAAGTATGTGTCACCATTTGAAATATTTTGGCCATGATCTCCCTCAAGACATTTTGAGGGCAGGTTTCATTTACAGCCCTGCAGTACTTGTTCATATGAAGTGACCATTAGCTCAGGCTTTAAACCTGCTTTTGCAGGTAACGGCCAGAGAGCGACAGCCTTTCTACGTTCCCCTTGCTGGTACTAGGGAAACAGACCTACCGGCCAGTGGTGTTCTTCGGTTATAAATTAGAGTGCAATGTGCCCGGATAAACCCACAAATGTTGATGTCTCCTTGCTTTTCTTTGTTTTTAAATTTAATTTATATTTATTATTAGAGTAATATTCCATTGTGTACGTGGACCACTTCTTCTTGGTGCATTCCTCGGTTGATGGACATTTTCATTGCTTCCAAGTGCTGGCTATGGTAAATATTGCTGGCATACTGGTTTGCCAGCCTGTGACTTTTTGATTCTCATTTTCTCAGGTGATAGGCCAAGCAGTGGTTGTGATTGATGGACTGGTAGCTCAATGTTTCCCTTTTCAAAGCACCTACGTTGTGTTTTCGTTAGTGGCTCTTTACATGCCCCCCCTTACAGCCGAGGGTACGCATTTCTCCACACTCCCTTCACCGTTTATTTTTTGCAGCATTTTTCCTAATGGCCATTCTGACTGCTGTGTGCTGATAGGGTTTTGTAATATGGGTATGCATGTCATGAAAATTTTTAAAATTCATCATATTCCTACGCCTTTTTCTTTTCTCTTAAAAGAAAAAAACCGTGAGTACAATATAGCTCTTGAAATTGTCTTCTTCGAAGGTTGCCCTCTTCTGAATTTTTTGGTCGATTTTTGACCCCAGAAATTTTCTGGAGGCCAGGCGCAATTTACAGAACTGCAAGTTGGTGAAAATTTAGTGACCTTTTGCAGTGGGTTCAAAGCTGCTGTTGTGGGAAACGTCCACAAGGAGGTAGCATTTCTCCATTCCCCAGTCCTGGTTCTAGGGCAGCAGAGCCTTTCTGGAAGTCATTGTCCTAGGTTGTAAATTAGAATGGAATTTGCCAGGAGAAATCCCCATAAGTTTATGTCTCATTACTTCTTCTTGGTTTTTAAAATTTTTTTTAATCTGGGTAAAGTTTAGAATACTGTTTGTCCTAGGTGTACACAATCTGGTTCATTTGGACATTATGTATGTCTATTAATGTACAGATCCTCTTCCCATGTAAAATATTACACTGTTCCGTCGACCTCCCTTGGTATATGTTCGGTCTTTTTGATACATGTATATAATATGTATTTGAATATGTATAGTAACACTAATCTTCATTTCTCAATTTCCCCCCTCCTTTCCTTTTAGATGAGCATAGTTTGTGTTCTACGCCTGTGAGTGTCTTTCTCTTTAGAAATATGTTCATCTGTGTCAGTTATTAGATAATGCCATAAGTGATAATATAAGATATAGGTCTTTTGCTTTCCGACCTACTTCATGTTTTGTGATTATCTCCAGGCTCATCTATGGTGCCTCAAAGAGCAGTGCTTCAATGTTTTCCATGGCTAATATTCCATTGTGTGCATGGACCACTTCTTCTTGGTGCACTCCTCTGTTGATGGACATTTTCGTTGCTTCCAAGTGTTGCCTATGGTAAATATTGCTGGAGTGCAGGATTGCCAGCCTGCGATTTTTGATTTTCATTTTCTCAGGTGATAGACCCAGCAGTGGGTATGATTGATTGATTGGTATGGTAGCTCAACGTTTACCTTTCCAAGGCACCTCAATTGTGCTTTCATTAGTGGCTCTTACCACGTCCCCCTTAGAATCGAGGGTACGCATTTCTCCACAATCACGTCAGCGTTTATCGTTTGCCGCATTTTTGTTGATGGCCATTCTGACTGGTGTGAGCTGATAGGTTTTTGTAATTTGGGTTTACATGTCTGTAAAAATTCCTACAATTCATCCTTTTTCCACGCCTTTTCCTTTTCTGTTAAAAGAAAAAAGAAAAAAGGTGTGAGTACAATATACCTCTTCAAATTTTCTTTTTGGAAGGTTGCACTCTAGAGTTTTTTGGTCGATTTTCGACCTCAGTATCTTTTGGAGGGCAGGTGTCATTTACAGACCTGCAATTGGTGAATATTTAGTGACCTTTTGCAGTGGGTTTAAAGCTGCTGTTGTGGGAAACGGCCACAAGGATGCAGCATTTCTCCATTCCCAAATCTGGGTACTAGGGCAGCAGAGCCGTTCTGGAAGTCGTTTGCCTAGGTTGTAAATTTGAATGGAATGTGCCAGGAGAACCCCCCATAAGTTTATGTCTCATTACTCCTAGTTGGTTGTTTTAATTTTTTCAATTGGGGTAATGGTTAGAATGTTGCTTGTCCAAGGTGTACATACTCTGGTTCATCTACATATTCTATATACCTATTTATGTAGAGATCCTCTTCCCGTGTAAATTATTACACAGTGTTCCGTAAACCTTCCTTGCTATATGGTCGGTCTTTTTGATATATGTATATAATATGTATTTGTATACATATGGTAACGCTAATCTTCATGTATCCATTCCCCCCACCTTTCCTTGTAGATAAGCATAGTTTTTTTTAATAAGTCTGTGATTGACTTTCTCTGTGGAAATATGTTCATTTGTGTCAGTTATTAGAGAACGCGTATAAGTGATATCATAGGATATAGGACTTTTGCTTTCCGACTTACCTCATGTTCTGTGATTATCTCCAAGATCATCTATGGTGTCTCAAAGAGCAGTGTTTCATTGTTTTCCATGGCTAGTATTCATTGTGTACATGGGCCGCTTCTTCTTTTTCCTTTCATCTGTTGATGGACATTTTGGTTGCTTCACTGTCTTGTCTATTGTGAATAAGGCTGCAGTGCAGCTTTTGCAGCCCGGGTCTTCTTCATTCTGGTCTTCTCAGGTGAGAGGCCCATTGGTGCGCCTGCTGGATTGAATGGTACCTCAATTTTTCCTTTTCAACGCAGCTCCTTTCTGTTCTCATTATTAGCGTTTAACCCTTTTACATCTCACCAGCAGCTAGAGGGTACACAGTTCTCTAAAACCTCTTCAGCATTGATTGTTTGTAGACTTTTTGCCAACGGTCAGTCGACGGGTGTGAGTTGAAAACTTTTTGTAGATTAGATTGCATGAGTCTAATACTTCCTGAGGTTGAGCTTTTATCCATTTTCCTTTCTTTAAAAAGAGAGTGAGTAAAACTTACCTCTTCATACGAGCTTCGTGAACATTTTGCCTGTTTTGAATTTTTTTTATCCATTCCCTACTTCAGCACAATTTGAGGGCAGGTGTCCTTTACAGCCCTGAGTCCTTGTGAATGGTAAGTGACCATTAGCTGTGGGTTAAAAGCTGCTGTTGCGGGAATCGGCCACAAGGCGGCAGCATTTCTCCTTTACCAAATCTGGTTACTAGGGCAACAGAGCCTTAGTGGAAGTGGTGTTCTAGGTTGTAAATTAGAATGGAATGTGCGAGGAAAAAGCCCTTTAAGTTTATGTCTCATTACTTCTTGTTGGTATTTTTAACTTAATTTTTATTTTTTATCACAGCAAACTTGATTACAATGTTTTGTTTGTTCTAGGTGTGCAAGATGTGGTTCTTTCACACATATACATATATCTATTTTTCTTCGGATCCTTTTCCCATGTCTGTTACGACACAATGTTGAGTAGTCTTCTCTTGGTATAGCGTAGGTCTTTGGTGATTATATATTTCACATGTGTTTGTATCTCTCTGTTAACCTCAATACGGTAATGTATCCAATCCTCACACCTTTCCATTTGGTGAACCATAAGTTTTTTAAATGAATCTATGATAGTGTTTCTCTGTGGAAATACCTTTGTTTGTATCATTTTTTCGGTAACACCTATATGTGATAGGATAGGATATGTGTCTTTCGCTTTCTCACTTACTCCAAGCTGCGTGATTACTTCTAGACTCATCTATGGTGCTGCAAATGGCATTGTTTCATTTTTTCACTAGCTCATATTCCATCTGTACATGGAGCAGTTCTTCTTTGTCCACCCATCTGTCGTTGGACTTTTTGGTTACTTCCATATCTTGGCTATTGTTATACTATGCAATGCAGATTTGCGTACCTGTGTCCTTCCAATTCTGTCTTCTTAGGTTATAGGTCCAGGAATAGGTCTGCTGGATCATATGGTAGCTCAATGTTTACCTTTTAAAGGCACCTCTATTCCGTTCTCTTTAGTGGCTCTTTCCAGGTTACGTCCCACTTAAAGCGGAGGGTATGCATTTCTTCCCAGCACCTTCAGCATTTATTCTTTGTAGTTTTTGCTGATGGTTATTCTGAGTGGTGTGAGCTGATACCTCTTTGTGGTTGAATTTGCATGTGTCTCATAATGCGTTGAAATTGAGCTGTAAGACATGTCCTTTTTATTTTTCCAGCTGTGATGAGAGCTTATTTCTTCAAAGTGTTTTCTTAAAGTATGTGTCACCATTTGAAATATTTTGGCCATGATCTCCCTCAAGACATTTTGAGGGCAGGTTTCATTTACAGCCCTGCAGTACTTGTTCATATGAAGTGACCATTAGCTCAGGCTTTAAACCTGCTTTTGCAGGTAACGGCCAGAGAGCGACAGCCTTTCTACGTTCCCCTTGCTGGTACTAGGGAAACAGACCTACCGGCCAGTGGTGTTCTTCGGTTATAAATTAGAGTGCAATGTGCCCGGATAAACCCACAAATGTTGATGTCTCCTTGCTTTTCTTTGTTTTTAAATTTAATTTATATTTATTATTAGAGTAATATTCCATTGTGTACGTGGACCACTTCTTCTTGGTGCATTCCTCGGTTGATGGACATTTTCATTGCTTCCAAGTGCTGGCTATGGTAAATATTGCTGGCATACTGGTTTGCCAGCCTGTGACTTTTTGATTCTCATTTTCTCAGGTGATAGGCCAAGCAGTGGTTGTGATTGATGGACTGGTAGCTCAATGTTTCCCTTTTCAAAGCACCTACGTTGTGTTTTCGTTAGTGGCTCTTTACATGCCCCCCCTTACAGCCGAGGGTACGCATTTCTCCACACTCCCTTCACCGTTTATTTTTTGCAGCATTTTTCCTAATGGCCATTCTGACTGCTGTGTGCTGATAGGGTTTTGTAATATGGGTATGCATGTCATGAAAATTTTTAAAATTCATCATATTCCTACGCCTTTTTCTTTTCTCTTAAAAGAAAAAAACCGTGAGTAGCTCTTGAAATTGTCTTCTTCGAAGGTTGCCCTCTTCTGAATTTTTTGGTCGATTTTTGACCCCAGAAATTTTCTGGAGGCCAGGCGCAATTTACAGAACTGCAAGTTGGTGAAAATTTAGTGACCTTTTGCAGTGGGTTCAAAGCTGCTGTTGTGGGAAACGTCCACAAGGAGGTAGCATTTCTCCATTCCCCAGTCCTGGTTCTAGGGCAGCAGAGCCTTTCTGGAAGTCATTGTCCTAGGTTGTAAATTAGAATGGAATTTGCCAGGAGAAATCCCCATAAGTTTATGTCTCATTACTTCTTCTTGGTTTTTAAAATTTTTTTTAATCTGGGTAAAGTTTAGAATACTGTTTGTCCTAGGTGTACACAATCTGGTTCATTTGGACATTATGTATGTCTATTAATGTACAGATCCTCTTCCCATGTAAAATATTACACTGTTCCGTCGACCTCCCTTGGTATATGTTCGGTCTTTTTGATACATGTATATAATATGTATTTGAATATGTATAGTAACACTAATCTTCATTTCTCAATTTCCCCCCTCCTTTCCTTTTAGATGAGCATAGTTTGTGTTCTACGCCTGTGAGTGTCTTTCTCTTTAGAAATATGTTCATCTGTGTCAGTTATTAGATAATGCCATAAGTGATAATATAAGATATAGGTCTTTTGCTTTCCGACCTACTTCATGTTTTGTGATTATCTCCAGGCTCATCTATGGTGCCTCAAAGAGCAGTGCTTCAATGTTTTCCATGGCTAATATTCCATTGTGTGCATGGACCACTTCTTCTTGGTGCACTCCTCTGTTGATGGACATTTTCGTTGCTTCCAAGTGTTGCCTATGGTAAATATTGCTGGAGTGCAGGATTGCCAGCCTGCGATTTTTGATTTTCATTTTCTCAGGTGATAGACCCAGCAGTGGGTATGATTGATTGATTGGTATGGTAGCTCAACGTTTACCTTTCCAAGGCACCTCAATTGTGCTTTCATTAGTGGCTCTTACCACGTCCCCCTTAGAATCGAGGGTACGCATTTCTCCACAATCACGTCAGCGTTTATCGTTTGCCGCATTTTTGTTGATGGCCATTCTGACTGGTGTGAGCTGATAGGTTTTTGTAATTTGGGTTTACATGTCTGTAAAAATTCCTACAATTCATCCTTTTTCCACGCCTTTTCCTTTTCTGTTAAAAGAAAAAAGAAAAAAGGTGTGAGTACAATATACCTCTTCAAATTTTCTTTTTGGAAGGTTGCACTCTAGAGTTTTTTGGTCGATTTTCGACCTCAGTATCTTTTGGAGGGCAGGTGTCATTTACAGACCTGCAATTGGTGAATATTTAGTGACCTTTTGCAGTGGGTTTAAAGCTGCTGTTGTGGGAAACGGCCACAAGGATGCAGCATTTCTCCATTCCCAAATCTGGGTACTAGGGCAGCAGAGCCGTTCTGGAAGTCGTTTGCCTAGGTTGTAAATTTGAATGGAATGTGCCAGGAGAACCCCCCATAAGTTTATGTCTCATTACTCCTAGTTGGTTGTTTTAATTTTTTCAATTGGGGTAATGGTTAGAATGTTGCTTGTCCAAGGTGTACATACTCTGGTTCATCTACATATTCTATATACCTATTTATGTAGAGATCCTCTTCCCGTGTAAATTATTACACAGTGTTCCGTAAACCTTCCTTGCTATATGGTCGGTCTTTTTGATATATGTATATAATATGTATTTGTATACATATGGTAACGCTAATCTTCATGTATCCATTCCCCCCACCTTTCCTTGTAGATAAGCATAGTTTTTTTTAATAAGTCTGTGATTGACTTTCTCTGTGGAAATATGTTCATTTGTGTCAGTTATTAGAGAACGCGTATAAGTGATATCATAGGATATAGGACTTTTGCTTTCCGACTTACCTCATGTTCTGTGATTATCTCCAAGATCATCTATGGTGTCTCAAAGAGCAGTGTTTCATTGTTTTCCATGGCTAGTATTCATTGTGTACATGGGCCGCTTCTTCTTTTTCCTTTCATCTGTTGATGGACATTTTGGTTGCTTCACTGTCTTGTCTATTGTGAATAAGGCTGCAGTGCAGCTTTTGCAGCCCGGGTCTTCTTCATTCTGGTCTTCTCAGGTGAGAGGCCCATTGGTGCGCCTGCTGGATTGAATGGTACCTCAATTTTTCCTTTTCAACGCAGCTCCTTTCTGTTCTCATTATTAGCGTTTAACCCTTTTACATCTCACCAGCAGCTAGAGGGTACACAGTTCTCTAAAACCTCTTCAGCATTGATTGTTTGTAGACTTTTTGCCAACGGTCAGTCGACGGGTGTGAGTTGAAAACTTTTTGTAGATTAGATTGCATGAGTCTAATACTTCCTGAGGTTGAGCTTTTATCCATTTTCCTTTCTTTAAAAAGAGAGTGAGTAAAACTTACCTCTTCATACGAGCTTCGTGAACATTTTGCCTGTTTTGAATTTTTTTTATCCATTCCCTACTTCAGCACAATTTGAGGGCAGGTGTCCTTTACAGCCCTGAGTCCTTGTGAATGGTAAGTGACCATTAGCTGTGGGTTAAAAGCTGCTGTTGCGGGAATCGGCCACAAGGCGGCAGCATTTCTCCTTTACCAAATCTGGTTACTAGGGCAACAGAGCCTTAGTGGAAGTGGTGTTCTAGGTTGTAAATTAGAATGGAATGTGCGAGGAAAAAGCCCTTTAAGTTTATGTCTCATTACTTCTTGTTGGTATTTTTAACTTAATTTTTATTTTTTATCACAGCAAACTTGATTACAATGTTTTGTTTGTTCTAGGTGTGCAAGATGTGGTTCTTTCACACATATACATATATCTATTTTTCTTCGGATCCTTTTCCCATGTCTGTTACGACACAATGTTGAGTAGTCTTCTCTTGGTATAGCGTAGGTCTTTGGTGATTATATATTTCACATGTGTTTGTATCTCTCTGTTAACCTCAATACGGTAATGTATCCAATCCTCACACCTTTCCATTTGGTGAACCATAAGTTTTTTAAATGAATCTATGATAGTGTTTCTCTGTGGAAATACCTTTGTTTGTATCATTTTTTCGGTAACACCTATATGTGATAGGATAGGATATGTGTCTTTCGCTTTCTCACTTACTCCAAGCTGCGTGATTACTTCTAGACTCATCTATGGTGCTGCAAATGGCATTGTTTCATTTTTTCACTAGCTCATATTCCATCTGTACATGGAGCAGTTCTTCTTTGTCCACCCATCTGTCGTTGGACTTTTTGGTTACTTCCATATCTTGGCTATTGTTATACTATGCAATGCAGATTTGCGTACCTGTGTCCTTCCAATTCTGTCTTCTTAGGTTATAGGTCCAGGAATAGGTCTGCTGGATCATATGGTAGCTCAATGTTTACCTTTTAAAGGCACCTCTATTCCGTTCTCTTTAGTGGCTCTTTCCAGGTTACGTCCCACTTAAAGCGGAGGGTATGCATTTCTTCCCAGCACCTTCAGCATTTATTCTTTGTAGTTTTTGCTGATGGTTATTCTGAGTGGTGTGAGCTGATACCTCTTTGTGGTTGAATTTGCATGTGTCTCATAATGCGTTGAAATTGAGCTGTAAGACATGTCCTTTTTATTTTTCCAGCTGTGATGAGAGCTTATTTCTTCAAAGTGTTTTCTTAAAGTATGTGTCACCATTTGAAATATTTTGGCCATGATCTCCCTCAAGACATTTTGAGGGCAGGTTTCATTTACAGCCCTGCAGTACTTGTTCATATGAAGTGACCATTAGCTCAGGCTTTAAACCTGCTTTTGCAGGTAACGGCCAGAGAGCGACAGCCTTTCTACGTTCCCCTTGCTGGTACTAGGGAAACAGACCTACCGGCCAGTGGTGTTCTTCGGTTATAAATTAGAGTGCAATGTGCCCGGATAAACCCACAAATGTTGATGTCTCCTTGCTTTTCTTTGTTTTTAAATTTAATTTATATTTATTATTAGAGTAATATTCCATTGTGTACGTGGACCACTTCTTCTTGGTGCATTCCTCGGTTGATGGACATTTTCATTGCTTCCAAGTGCTGGCTATGGTAAATATTGCTGGCATACTGGTTTGCCAGCCTGTGACTTTTTGATTCTCATTTTCTCAGGTGATAGGCCAAGCAGTGGTTGTGATTGATGGACTGGTAGCTCAATGTTTCCCTTTTCAAAGCACCTACGTTGTGTTTTCGTTAGTGGCTCTTTACATGCCCCCCCTTACAGCCGAGGGTACGCATTTCTCCACACTCCCTTCACCGTTTATTTTTTGCAGCATTTTTCCTAATGGCCATTCTGACTGCTGTGTGCTGATAGGGTTTTGTAATATGGGTATGCATGTCATGAAAATTTTTAAAATTCATCATATTCCTACGCCTTTTTCTTTTCTCTTAAAAGAAAAAAACCGTGAGTACAATATAGCTCTTGAAATTGTCTTCTTCGAAGGTTGCCCTCTTCTGAATTTTTTGGTCGATTTTTGACCCCAGAAATTTTCTGGAGGCCAGGCGCAATTTACAGAACTGCAAGTTGGTGAAAATTTAGTGACCTTTTGCAGTGGGTTCAAAGCTGCTGTTGTGGGAAACGTCCACAAGGAGGTAGCATTTCTCCATTCCCCAGTCCTGGTTCTAGGGCAGCAGAGCCTTTCTGGAAGTCATTGTCCTAGGTTGTAAATTAGAATGGAATTTGCCAGGAGAAATCCCCATAAGTTTATGTCTCATTACTTCTTCTTGGTTTTTAAAATTTTTTTTAATCTGGGTAAAGTTTAGAATACTGTTTGTCCTAGGTGTACACAATCTGGTTCATTTGGACATTATGTATGTCTATTAATGTACAGATCCTCTTCCCATGTAAAATATTACACTGTTCCGTCGACCTCCCTTGGTATATGTTCGGTCTTTTTGATACATGTATATAATATGTATTTGAATATGTATAGTAACACTAATCTTCATTTCTCAATTTCCCCCCTCCTTTCCTTTTAGATGAGCATAGTTTGTGTTCTACGCCTGTGAGTGTCTTTCTCTTTAGAAATATGTTCATCTGTGTCAGTTATTAGATAATGCCATAAGTGATAATATAAGATATAGGTCTTTTGCTTTCCGACCTCCTTCATGTTTTGTGATTATCTCCAGGCTCATCTATGGTGCCTCAAAGAGCAGTGCTTCAATGTTTTCCATGGCTAATATTCCATTGTGTGCATGGACCACTTCTTCTTGGTGCACTCCTCTGTTGATGGACATTTTCGTTGCTTCCAAGTGTTGCCTATGGTAAATATTGCTGGAGTGCAGGATTGCCAGCCTGCGATTTTTGATTTTCATTTTCTCAGGTGATAGACCCAGCAGTGGGTATGATTGATTGATTGGTATGGTAGCTCAACGTTTACCTTTCCAAGGCACCTCAATTGTGCTTTCATTAGTGGCTCTTACCACGTCCCCCTTAGAATCGAGGGTACGCATTTCTCCACAATCACGTCAGCGTTTATCGTTTGCCGCATTTTTGTTGATGGCCATTCTGACTGGTGTGAGCTGATAGGTTTTTGTAATTTGGGTTTACATGTCTGTAAAAATTCCTACAATTCATCCTTTTTCCACGCCTTTTCCTTTTCTGTTAAAAGAAAAAAGAAAAAAGGTGTGAGTACAATATACCTCTTCAAATTTTCTTTTTGGAAGGTTGCACTCTAGAGTTTTTTGGTCGATTTTCGACCTCAGTATCTTTTGGAGGGCAGGTGTCATTTACAGACCTGCAATTGGTGAATATTTAGTGACCTTTTGCAGTGGGTTTAAAGCTGCTGTTGTGGGAAACGGCCACAAGGATGCAGCATTTCTCCATTCCCAAATCTGGGTACTAGGGCAGCAGAGCCGTTCTGGAAGTCGTTTGCCTAGGTTGTAAATTTGAATGGAATGTGCCAGGAGAACCCCCCATAAGTTTATGTCTCATTACTCCTAGTTGGTTGTTTTAATTTTTTCAATTGGGGTAATGGTTAGAATGTTGCTTGTCCAAGGTGTACATACTCTGGTTCATCTACATATTCTATATACCTATTTATGTAGAGATCCTCTTCCCGTGTAAATTATTACACAGTGTTCCGTAAACCTTCCTTGCTATATGGTCGGTCTTTTTGATATATGTATATAATATGTATTTGTATACATATGGTAACGCTAATCTTCATGTATCCATTCCCCCCACCTTTCCTTGTAGATAAGCATAGTTTTTTTTAATAAGTCTGTGATTGACTTTCTCTGTGGAAATATGTTCATTTGTGTCAGTTATTAGAGAACGCGTATAAGTGATATCATAGGATATAGGACTTTTGCTTTCCGACTTACCTCATGTTCTGTGATTATCTCCAAGATCATCTATGGTGTCTCAAAGAGCAGTGTTTCATTGTTTTCCATGGCTAGTATTCATTGTGTACATGGGCCGCTTCTTCTTTTTCCTTTCATCTGTTGATGGACATTTTGGTTGCTTCACTGTCTTGTCTATTGTGAATAAGGCTGCAGTGCAGCTTTTGCAGCCCGGGTCTTCTTCATTCTGGTCTTCTCAGGTGAGAGGCCCATTGGTGCGCCTGCTGGATTGAATGGTACCTCAATTTTTCCTTTTCAACGCAGCTCCTTTCTGTTCTCATTATTAGCGTTTAACCCTTTTACATCTCACCAGCAGCTAGAGGGTACACAGTTCTCTAAAACCTCTTCAGCATTGATTGTTTGTAGACTTTTTGCCAACGGTCAGTCGACGGGTGTGAGTTGAAAACTTTTTGTAGATTAGATTGCATGAGTCTAATACTTCCTGAGGTTGAGCTTTTATCCATTTTCCTTTCTTTAAAAAGAGAGTGAGTAAAACTTACCTCTTCATACGAGCTTCGTGAACATTTTGCCTGTTTTGAATTTTTTTTATCCATTCCCTACTTCAGCACAATTTGAGGGCAGGTGTCCTTTACAGCCCTGAGTCCTTGTGAATGGTAAGTGACCATTAGCTGTGGGTTAAAAGCTGCTGTTGCGGGAATCGGCCACAAGGCGGCAGCATTTCTCCTTTACCAAATCTGGTTACTAGGGCAACAGAGCCTTAGTGGAAGTGGTGTTCTAGGTTGTAAATTAGAATGGAATGTGCGAGGAAAAAGCCCTTTAAGTTTATGTCTCATTACTTCTTGTTGGTATTTTTAACTTAATTTTTATTTTTTATCACAGCAAACTTGATTACAATGTTTTGTTTGTTCTAGGTGTGCAAGATGTGGTTCTTTCACACATATACATATATCTATTTTTCTTCGGATCCTTTTCCCATGTCTGTTACGACACAATGTTGAGTTGTCTTCTCTTGGTATAGCGTAGGTCTTTGGTGATTATATATTTCACATGTGTTTGTATCTCTCTGTTAACCTCAATACGGTAATGTATCCAATCCTCACACCTTTCCATTTGGTGAACCATAAGTTTTTTAAATGAATCTATGATAGTGTTTCTCTGTGGAAATACCTTTGTTTGTATCATTTTTTCGGTAACACCTATATGTGATAGGATAGGATATGTGTCTTTCGCTTTCTCACTTACTCCAAGCTGCGTGATTACTTCTAGACTCATCTATGGTGCTGCAAATGGCATTGTTTCATTTTTTCACTAGCTCATATTCCATCTGTACATGGAGCAGTTCTTCTTTGTCCACCCATCTGTCGTTGGACTTTTTGGTTACTTCCATATCTTGGCTATTGTTATACTATGCAATGCAGATTTGCGTACCTGTGTCCTTCCAATTCTGTCTTCTTAGGTTATAGGTCCAGGAATAGGTCTGCTGGATCATATGGTAGCTCAATGTTTACCTTTTAAAGGCACCTCTATTCCGTTCTCTTTAGTGGCTCTTTCCAGGTTACGTCCCACTTAAAGCGGAGGGTATGCATTTCTTCCCAGCACCTTCAGCATTTATTCTTTGTAGTTTTTGCTGATGGTTATTCTGAGTGGTGTGAGCTGATACCTCTTTGTGGTTGAATTTGCATGTGTCTCATAATGCGTTGAAATTGAGCTGTAAGACATGTCCTTTTTATTTTTCCAGCTGTGATGAGAGCTTATTTCTTCAAAGTGTTTTCTTAAAGTATGTGTCACCATTTGAAATATTTTGGCCATGATCTCCCTCAAGACATTTTGAGGGCAGGTTTCATTTACAGCCCTGCAGTACTTGTTCATATGAAGTGACCATTAGCTCAGGCTTTAAACCTGCTTTTGCAGGTAACGGCCAGAGAGCGACAGCCTTTCTACGTTCCCCTTGCTGGTACTAGGGAAACAGACCTACCGGCCAGTGGTGTTCTTCGGTTATAAATTAGAGTGCAATGTGCCCGGATAAACCCACAAATGTTGATGTCTCCTTGCTTTTCTTTGTTTTTAAATTTAATTTATATTTATTATTAGAGTAATATTCCATTGTGTACGTGGACCACTTCTTCTTGGTGCATTCCTCGGTTGATGGACATTTTCATTGCTTCCAAGTGCTGGCTATGGTAAATATTGCTGGCATACTGGTTTGCCAGCCTGTGACTTTTTGATTCTCATTTTCTCAGGTGATAGGCCAAGCAGTGGTTGTGATTGATGGACTGGTAGCTCAATGTTTCCCTTTTCAAAGCACCTACGTTGTGTTTTCGTTAGTGGCTCTTTACATGCCCCCCCTTACAGCCGAGGGTACGCATTTCTCCACACTCCCTTCACCGTTTATTTTTTGCAGCATTTTTCCTAATGGCCATTCTGACTGCTGTGTGCTGATAGGGTTTTGTAATATGGGTATGCATGTCATGAAAATTTTTAAAATTCATCATATTCCTACGCCTTTTTCTTTTCTCTTAAAAGAAAAAAACCGTGAGTACAATATAGCTCTTGAAATTGTCTTCTTCGAAGGTTGCCCTCTTCTGAATTTTTTGGTCGATTTTTGACCCCAGAAATTTTCTGGAGGCCAGGCGCAATTTACAGAACTGCAAGTTGGTGAAAATTTAGTGACCTTTTGCAGTGGGTTCAAAGCTGCTGTTGTGGGAAACGTCCACAAGGAGGTAGCATTTCTCCATTCCCCAGTCCTGGTTCTAGGGCAGCAGAGCCTTTCTGGAAGTCATTGTCCTAGGTTGTAAATTAGAATGGAATTTGCCAGGAGAAATCCCCATAAGTTTATGTCTCATTACTTCTTCTTGGTTTTTAAAATTTTTTTTAATCTGGGTAAAGTTTAGAATACTGTTTGTCCTAGGTGTACACAATCTGGTTCATTTGGACATTATGTATGTCTATTAATGTACAGATCCTCTTCCCATGTAAAATATTACACTGTTCCGTCGACCTCCCTTGGTATATGTTCGGTCTTTTTGATACATGTATATAATATGTATTTGAATATGTATAGTAACACTAATCTTCATTTCTCAATTTCCCCCCTCCTTTCCTTTTAGATGAGCATAGTTTGTGTTCTACGCCTGTGAGTGTCTTTCTCTTTAGAAATATGTTCATCTGTGTCAGTTATTAGATAATGCCATAAGTGATAATATAAGATATAGGTCTTTTGCTTTCCGACCTCCTTCATGTTTTGTGATTATCTCCAGGCTCATCTATGGTGCCTCAAAGAGCAGTGCTTCAATGTTTTCCATGGCTAATATTCCATTGTGTGCATGGACCACTTCTTCTTGGTGCACTCCTCTGTTGATGGACATTTTCGTTGCTTCCAAGTGTTGCCTATGGTAAATATTGCTGGAGTGCAGGATTGCCAGCCTGCGATTTTTGATTTTCATTTTCTCAGGTGATAGACCCAGCAGTGGGTATGATTGATTGATTGGTATGGTAGCTCAACGTTTACCTTTCCAAGGCACCTCAATTGTGCTTTCATTAGTGGCTCTTACCACGTCCCCCTTAGAATCGAGGGTACGCATTTCTCCACAATCACGTCAGCGTTTATCGTTTGCCGCATTTTTGTTGATGGCCATTCTGACTGGTGTGAGCTGATAGGTTTTTGTAATTTGGGTTTACATGTCTGTAAAAATTCCTACAATTCATCCTTTTTCCACGCCTTTTCCTTTTCTGTTAAAAGAAAAAAGAAAAAAGGTGTGAGTACAATATACCTCTTCAAATTTTCTTTTTGGAAGGTTGCACTCTAGAGTTTTTTGGTCGATTTTCGACCTCAGTATCTTTTGGAGGGCAGGTGTCATTTACAGACCTGCAATTGGTGAATATTTAGTGACCTTTTGCAGTGGGTTTAAAGCTGCTGTTGTGGGAAACGGCCACAAGGATGCAGCATTTCTCCATTCCCAAATCTGGGTACTAGGGCAGCAGAGCCGTTCTGGAAGTCGTTTGCCTAGGTTGTAAATTTGAATGGAATGTGCCAGGAGAACCCCCCATAAGTTTATGTCTCATTACTCCTAGTTGGTTGTTTTAATTTTTTCAATTGGGGTAATGGTTAGAATGTTGCTTGTCCAAGGTGTACATACTCTGGTTCATCTACATATTCTATATACCTATTTATGTAGAGATCCTCTTCCCGTGTAAATTATTACACAGTGTTCCGTAAACCTTCCTTGCTATATGGTCGGTCTTTTTGATATATGTATATAATATGTATTTGTATACATATGGTAACGCTAATCTTCATGTATCCATTCCCCCCACCTTTCCTTGTAGATAAGCATAGTTTTTTTTAATAAGTCTGTGATTGACTTTCTCTGTGGAAATATGTTCATTTGTGTCAGTTATTAGAGAACGCGTATAAGTGATATCATAGGATATAGGACTTTTGCTTTCCGACTTACCTCATGTTCTGTGATTATCTCCAAGATCATCTATGGTGTCTCAAAGAGCAGTGTTTCATTGTTTTCCATGGCTAGTATTCATTGTGTACATGGGCCGCTTCTTCTTTTTCCTTTCATCTGTTGATGGACATTTTGGTTGCTTCACTGTCTTGTCTATTGTGAATAAGGCTGCAGTGCAGCTTTTGCAGCCCGGGTCTTCTTCATTCTGGTCTTCTCAGGTGAGAGGCCCATTGGTGCGCCTGCTGGATTGAATGGTACCTCAATTTTTCCTTTTCAACGCAGCTCCTTTCTGTTCTCATTATTAGCGTTTAACCCTTTTACATCTCACCAGCAGCTAGAGGGTACACAGTTCTCTAAAACCTCTTCAGCATTGATTGTTTGTAGACTTTTTGCCAACGGTCAGTCGACGGGTGTGAGTTGAAAACTTTTTGTAGATTAGATTGCATGAGTCTAATACTTCCTGAGGTTGAGCTTTTATCCATTTTCCTTTCTTTAAAAAGAGAGTGAGTAAAACTTACCTCTTCATACGAGCTTCGTGAACATTTTGCCTGTTTTGAATTTTTTTTATCCATTCCCTACTTCAGCACAATTTGAGGGCAGGTGTCCTTTACAGCCCTGAGTCCTTGTGAATGGTAAGTGACCATTAGCTGTGGGTTAAAAGCTGCTGTTGCGGGAATCGGCCACAAGGCGGCAGCATTTCTCCTTTACCAAATCTGGTTACTAGGGCAACAGAGCCTTAGTGGAAGTGGTGTTCTAGGTTGTAAATTAGAATGGAATGTGCGAGGAAAAAGCCCTTTAAGTTTATGTCTCATTACTTCTTGTTGGTATTTTTAACTTAATTTTTATTTTTTATCACAGCAAACTTGATTACAATGTTTTGTTTGTTCTAGGTGTGCAAGATGTGGTTCTTTCACACATATACATATATCTATTTTTCTTCGGATCCTTTTCCCATGTCTGTTACGACACAATGTTGAGTTGTCTTCTCTTGGTATAGCGTAGGTCTTTGGTGATTATATATTTCACATGTGTTTGTATCTCTCTGTTAACCTCAATACGGTAATGTATCCAATCCTCACACCTTTCCATTTGGTGAACCATAAGTTTTTTAAATGAATCTATGATAGTGTTTCTCTGTGGAAATACCTTTGTTTGTATCATTTTTTCGGTAACACCTATATGTGATAGGATAGGATATGTGTCTTTCGCTTTCTCACTTACTCCAAGCTGCGTGATTACTTCTAGACTCATCTATGGTGCTGCAAATGGCATTGTTTCATTTTTTCACTAGCTCATATTCCATCTGTACATGGAGCAGTTCTTCTTTGTCCACCCATCTGTCGTTGGACTTTTTGGTTACTTCCATATCTTGGCTATTGTTATACTATGCAATGCAGATTTGCGTACCTGTGTCCTTCCAATTCTGTCTTCTTAGGTTATAGGTCCAGGAATAGGTCTGCTGGATCATATGGTAGCTCAATGTTTACCTTTTAAAGGCACCTCTATTCCGTTCTCTTTAGTGGCTCTTTCCAGGTTACGTCCCACTTAAAGCGGAGGGTATGCATTTCTTCCCAGCACCTTCAGCATTTATTCTTTGTAGTTTTTGCTGATGGTTATTCTGAGTGGTGTGAGCTGATACCTCTTTGTGGTTGAATTTGCATGTGTCTCATAATGCGTTGAAATTGAGCTGTAAGACATGTCCTTTTTATTTTTCCAGCTGTGATGAGAGCTTATTTCTTCAAAGTGTTTTCTTAAAGTATGTGTCACCATTTGAAATATTTTGGCCATGATCTCCCTCAAGACATTTTGAGGGCAGGTTTCATTTACAGCCCTGCAGTACTTGTTCATATGAAGTGACCATTAGCTCAGGCTTTAAACCTGCTTTTGCAGGTAACGGCCAGAGAGCGACAGCCTTTCTACGTTCCCCTTGCTGGTACTAGGGAAACAGACCTACCGGCCAGTGGTGTTCTTCGGTTATAAATTAGAGTGCAATGTGCCCGGATAAACCCACAAATGTTGATGTCTCCTTGCTTTTCTTTGTTTTTAAATTTAATTTATATTTATTATTAGAGTAATATTCCATTGTGTACGTGGACCACTTCTTCTTGGTGCATTCCTCGGTTGATGGACATTTTCATTGCTTCCAAGTGCTGGCTATGGTAAATATTGCTGGCATACTGGTTTGCCAGCCTGTGACTTTTTGATTCTCATTTTCTCAGGTGATAGGCCAAGCAGTGGTTGTGATTGATGGACTGGTAGCTCAATGTTTCCCTTTTCAAAGCACCTACGTTGTGTTTTCGTTAGTGGCTCTTTACATGCCCCCCCTTACAGCCGAGGGTACGCATTTCTCCACACTCCCTTCACCGTTTATTTTTTGCAGCATTTTTCCTAATGGCCATTCTGACTGCTGTGTGCTGATAGGGTTTTGTAATATGGGTATGCATGTCATGAAAATTTTTAAAATTCATCATATTCCTACGCCTTTTTCTTTTCTCTTAAAAGAAAAAAACCGTGAGTACAATATAGCTCTTGAAATTGTCTTCTTCGAAGGTTGCCCTCTTCTGAATTTTTTGGTCGATTTTTGACCCCAGAAATTTTCTGGAGGCCAGGCGCAATTTACAGAACTGCAAGTTGGTGAAAATTTAGTGACCTTTTGCAGTGGGTTCAAAGCTGCTGTTGTGGGAAACGTCCACAAGGAGGTAGCATTTCTCCATTCCCCAGTCCTGGTTCTAGGGCAGCAGAGCCTTTCTGGAAGTCATTGTCCTAGGTTGTAAATTAGAATGGAATTTGCCAGGAGAAATCCCCATAAGTTTATGTCTCATTACTTCTTCTTGGTTTTTAAAATTTTTTTTAATCTGGGTAAAGTTTAGAATACTGTTTGTCCTAGGTGTACACAATCTGGTTCATTTGGACATTATGTATGTCTATTAATGTACAGATCCTCTTCCCATGTAAAATATTACACTGTTCCGTCGACCTCCCTTGTTATATGTTCGGTCTTTTTGATACATGTATATAATATGTATTTGAATATGTATAGTAACACTAATCTTCATTTCTCAATTTCCCCCCTCCTTTCCTTTTAGATGAGCATAGTTTGTGTTCTACGCCTGTGAGTGTCTTTCTCTTTAGAAATATGTTCATCTGTGTCAGTTATTAGATAATGCCATAAGTGATAATATAAGATATAGGTCTTTTGCTTTCCGACCTCCTTCATGTTTTGTGATTATCTCCAGGCTCATCTATGGTGCCTCAAAGAGCAGTGCTTCAATGTTTTCCATGGCTAATATTCCATTGTGTGCATGGACCACTTCTTCTTGGTGCACTCCTCTGTTGATGGACATTTTCGTTGCTTCCAAGTGTTGCCTATGGTAAATATTGCTGGAGTGCAGGATTGCCAGCCTGCGATTTTTGATTTTCATTTTCTCAGGTGATAGACCCAGCAGTGGGTATGATTGATTGATTGGTATGGTAGCTCAACGTTTACCTTTCCAAGGCACCTCAATTGTGCTTTCATTAGTGGCTCTTACCACGTCCCCCTTAGAATCGAGGGTACGCATTTCTCCACAATCACGTCAGCGTTTATCGTTTGCCGCATTTTTGTTGATGGCCATTCTGACTGGTGTGAGCTGATAGGTTTTTGTAATTTGGGTTTACATGTCTGTAAAAATTCCTACAATTCATCCTTTTTCCACGCCTTTTCCTTTTCTGTTAAAAGAAAAAAGAAAAAAGGTGTGAGTACAATATACCTCTTCAAATTTTCTTTTTGGAAGGTTGCACTCTAGAGTTTTTTGGTCGATTTTCGACCTCAGTATCTTTTGGAGGGCAGGTGTCATTTACAGACCTGCAATTGGTGAATATTTAGTGACCTTTTGCAGTGGGTTTAAAGCTGCTGTTGTGGGAAACGGCCACAAGGATGCAGCATTTCTCCATTCCCAAATCTGGGTACTAGGGCAGCAGAGCCGTTCTGGAAGTCGTTTGCCTAGGTTGTAAATTTGAATGGAATGTGCCAGGAGAACCCCCCATAAGTTTATGTCTCATTACCCCTAGTTGGTTGTTTTAATTTTTTCAATTGGGGTAATGGTTAGAATGTTGCTTGTCCAAGGTGTACATACTCTGGTTCATCTACATATTCTATATACCTATTTATGTAGAGATCCTCTTCCCGTGTAAATTATTACACAGTGTTCCGTAAACCTTCCTTGCTATATGGTCGGTCTTTTTGATATATGTATATAATATGTATTTGTATACATATGGTAACGCTAATCTTCATGTATCCATTCCCCCCACCTTTCCTTGTAGATAAGCATAGTTTTTTTTAATAAGTCTGTGATTGACTTTCTCTGTGGAAATATGTTCATTTGTGTCAGTTATTAGAGAACGCGTATAAGTGATATCATAGGATATAGGACTTTTGCTTTCCGACTTACCTCATGTTCTGTGATTATCTCCAAGATCATCTATGGTGTCTCAAAGAGCAGTGTTTCATTGTTTTCCATGGCTAGTATTCATTGTGTACATGGG
>NW_028121982.1:0-45591 GCF_965194805.1 Balaenoptera borealis | reverse complement strand
AACAAGTGGAGCAGCAAACTGCAAAGCAGAAAGAAGAGGGACGTACTATAGAGGGATATGACTTCCATTCTCAAGGCGCCTGCATCCTGTGCAGGGAGACAGCCTAACATAAAATGTGCCTAACAACAAATATATTGACTTCTTACTAAAAATCTCCAGTTCATAGAACCGAGGGGTTTGTACCTTCTCCTTTAAAAGTGATAGTCCTGGGACTTCCCCGGTGGTCCCGTGGTGAAGACTCTGCGCTTCCAATGCAGCAGGCGTGGGTTCAATCCCTGGTTGGGGAGCTAAGATCCCACATGCTGCGCAGCCAAAGAAATTTTTGTCGAACGTTATACTCCTGTATTGTTGGCTTTAGTGGTTTAGATTTTGTTGTACTGTTAAGAAGATTTCAGTTTATTTACCGGGAACAAACAACACATAATGTAAAAATAGTTTCCCAGAAACGATTTCCATCATTCTCTTCTTCCCTTTCTCCCGCAGACTGGTGTTTCACCTTGACAAGTTCTCTGTCATTCCATAGGAAAGCTGTCTGGCTTGGAGGTTGCAATCCCAGGGAATTTTTCATCAGCGGGGAAGTCTCCATCACTACAGAGGAATCAAGGGAGAAGTCAGTCCCTGGTAAGTGAGATGCTCCCCCTAAACACCAACACAGCAGTCGTGTACCTTTCAAGGGGTTCAGGGGCAAGATGGGCAAGGCATTTCTACTAACTCTTCTTAAGGATCACGGACAGTGCCCTATGCTACGAGGTAAGCGGTGACTGCTGTAGTTCTTACTGGTGATCCTTTCCTGTCACTGATTCTCGGCCTTCTTTGTATTTCATAGGACTGTTGTCAGTCCAATACAAAATGAGTCTTATTTTTAAAAACCTGAAATGTTTTACAGAGCCTAGCATTCTCATATAGGGTCCTTTCCATTCTCCCCACTTTCCCGAGAGGCCAAGAACACTTCACACCATGAACTAGGAGAGGGGGTAGAGCCCTTTCTGATGAAATACATCAACAAAGACAGAGCCTTAGCCTGCTTGCTCTCTGGACAGGATCTCGGACCACAAGGTCTTCAAATCCTGGTATAAATGAAGGAAGTGAGGACAGTTCAACTGGCACTCTGATAACAAGAGTTCGGAAACACCTTCCAAAGAGACTATAGCAGTAGATGAGGGAAGGGAGTGCTACAGTGTGGCAGTACAGGGGAATGATCGGCTACAGCAGTGAAAAGTGTGGTACCGATTGGTGTGCTCTCGGGGTTCTTGTACATGTAGCATAGATGACCTCTACAGTGGCCCTCCCACCTTCCCACCTGCATTAGGTGTTCTTTTTTTTTGTAATTTATGTTTATGTATTTATTTACTGTTTTGAACTTATTTATTCTACGTATTTATTTTTTGGCTGCACTGGGTCTCTCAATGCTGTGCACGGGCTTTCTCTAGTTGGCGGGCTAGCGGGGGCTACTCTCGGTTGCGGTGTGCGGGCATCTCATCGCGGTGGCTTCTCTTGTTGCGGGAGCATGGGCTGTAGGCACGTGGGCTTCGGTAGTTGAGGCTCACGGGCTCTAGAATGCAGGCTCCGTCGTGTGGCACATGCGCTTAGTTGCTGCACGGCATGTGGGATCTTCGCAGACCAGGGCTCGAACCCGTGTCCCCTGCATTGGCAGGCGCCACCAGGGAAGCCCTAGGTGTTCTCATATAGAGTCTAAAAACAGAGAGCACTGAGAGAAGGTAGTGGTTATTAAAGGCTCAGGATCTAAATTCTACCTGTCTCTACACCCCTTCCCAGCTGTCGATTTGACCCCATTTTTGAATGCTGACCTCATTGTTCAACTTTTCTCTGCCGTCTGTATACTCACCTTGAAAACTTGTTTCTGTGATGCGTTGAGCAGACACAGGGTGGCAGATTGCAGAGGTGGAAGCTGGTGGTCGGATATTTGTGGGCTGAATCTCCTTCAGTCCCATTCCCATTTCTGGTTGCCCAGAGGCCCTACTTCCTGTGTGTGACGCCGAGCCGTAGGATTGCGGGCAGGAGCCAAGTTCTCCATACAGTAAAGACCCCAGTGTGCTTGGTTATAGTAATATACCTGGCTTCCTTCCTGGCGGGAAGTGACAGGCGGCTATGCCCCTGCTTTGTTCGTGGGCCTCCTGATCCAGCAGTTCCTTGGCTCTGCCCCTGTCGTCAGCTGCCCCTAGGATAACTCTGAGCCCTAGCCACTTCTCTGGTAGATTTCCCTATTCCCCCACTACAGTCACACCTGAATAAGGCAACTCAGACCTTTCAGAGATGTGTCCTGAACCTCTTGTTTTCTGAAAATACCTATCTGGTGGTTGTGAGACTTAAGGCCAGCGTCCCCGAGAGACTTTTTCTATTTCTCCTAGTAAACCTAGACTCATCTTCTGTCACCTTCAACTCTACTCCAATTGTGTTCTTTCAACCCAGACCTCTGACCCTGCCTTTTTACTTCTGCCATTTCATCCTCGCTCCTGCTTCCTTTCCTAAATCCATACGTCTCTTTTGGCCTTCCTAGCCCTGGGCCAAGTTCCTTCCTCTTTGCTCAGTTTTTACCCCTTTCCTTCATTCTCCCATCCAACTTTCAAGTCTTCCTTTCTCACGCCCCAGCTAGCAGCATCTGAAAATTCGAAAGGTTTGTTACTCGTCTATTAATTGTATTCCATTTACTTATTCAGTTCTATACCTGTCTTACCTGTGTATGGAAGAACAGCTGGTAGCCAAGGTGGCACCAAGAATCCTAGCAGCTCTCACTTGACGTATCCGTAGTAGTCGGCAATTTCCATTTCGTTTTCCCTCTCGGTGAAAAATTGCAGCTTGCCCGAAGAGGTGTATCTGGCAGCATTCTCCCGTTGTTGTTGAGCCCGCCTCTTCATGGCCTCTCGCTCTGGCCTCTGCTCTTGTTCGATGGGCTTTGACATGACTGGCTCAGGCACGTTGGGTTCCCTCCATGGAACTCGTTGCTTGCTGAAGTCTTGGAGTAGAAATTGGGTTTGGAGCTTGGGTGGGGACTGGCGCTTATTCACAAGCAGGGGGAACAGGCTCCCGCTGGAGAGGAGCGCCAGATGAAGTTTTGGAGGTGCAGGCCTAGGAGCAGCAGACTGAGGGACACGAGGCTGGGTATGGTTGGGCCAAGCCGGTTGGGTTGGGTTGGTCACAGTTGGCTGAGCTGGTTTGGCGGGGCCTGGCAAAGAGGCAGGAGCTGGCTGGGGATGAATTGGCTGCAGCAGGTTGAGCTGAGTCAAGTAGAACCAGGCTGGGCACGGTAAGCCCCAGCAGGCCGATGTGAGGCCAGAGACTGTGGCCTCCGAGGAGCGGGTCGAGCTTGAGGCTTGTCCCAGGCAGAAAAAGGCAGAGGTATCAACTTGACCTTCCCAGGAGGAGGCCGCTCATACTGGGCTGGAGACGGACACTCTGTTTCAGCACTGCTGTCTGGTTTCTGGGCTTGGACTTGCGTTTTCTCAGGACCCTTCCCCTCACGTGGGGTATGCCGCCATGGCTGGATAGCTGGGGGTGGCTGGGGGTCTTTGGGGTTGCTTGACTTTCCCAAGAGCCGACAGGAAGAGAGCCCAGTTTTCGTCTCATTCTTCTTCCCCAGCGCATGAAGAACCTTCACAGACTCCAGCATGCGCACGCCAAGGGAGGTTCGAGGCTTTTGAAAGCTCTGTTGGAGAAGCTCAGTTTGGTGTTCCTTTCGCTTCGTGTGGGGATTGCTGGCTTCTCTTCTGCCTTGACTTTGTTCCCTGACTGCTTGTTCTCCTCAGCCTTGTTTCTCCCTCTGGTCCTTTTGGTCTTTTTCCTGCCCGTGGCTCTTAGTTTTGCTGATCTTTCTGGATGCAGCTTTCTGAGGTTTGCCTTGAGAGTGCTTGGCCGTGTTCACAGGAGCCCTGTCACTGACTGCAGCGTGGCATGTAACCACTTCTCCCCCTAACGGGCACTCTGGATTCTTTGGCTGGATTTTGGCCTTGGGAGCGCCACTGATAGGCTCAGAGGCTTTCTGTTTGTTCTTCTGGGTTGATCAGAGGGAACCTTTATGACACTTGGCTTTTCCTGCACCTGATTCACCTTAATGGCTCTGGTGTCTTTAGCTTTGATCACGTTGGGACCTTGGGATTGATCAAGATCTTTCAAAGGATTAAAGAGCTGGGGAAGGTGAATATCCTCCGCCAGTGTAGTAATGTCTGCAAGACCACTGCTAGGTTCAATCCCATTTTCAAGTGTCCCTAGGTCCTGACGACTCCGGCTGTTCTCTCCCAGATCAGCATTTTCAGAACCAGGCTGCTCCTCTTGGCTGAGGGGATCGGTGCAGGCCAGCGGCTGGTGAATATCAGGGATTCCTAAAGGGAGTAGTGGAGGATCTTGGTTCTCTGTTGGGATCTGGTAGGCATCCAGAGGCTTTGAAAGCTTGGTTTTGATATCATCCACGTGCTTACTCTCTATTTGTCCCTGGCTTGGAGCTGGAGGCAGGGCCAGGAGACGCCTGGCACTCTGGACTGGAGCTGTCACTGAAATGTCCCCAAGTTCAGATGGTGGGTTACTCTCAAGTATGTGGCTGTTTCTGCTACTGCAGGACTTGGGGAGTTCTTGACTTTGTGTCACACAAAACGTCTGGCTTGGAGGTTGCAATCCCAGGGAATTTTTCATCACCAGGGGGAGGTCTCCATCCCTACAAAGGGATCAAGGGAGAAGTCAGTCCCTGGTAAGTGAGATGCTCCCCCTAAACACCAACACAGCAGTCGTGTACCTTTCAAGGGGTTCAGGGGCAAGATGGGCAAGGCATTTCTACTAACTCTTCTTAAGGATCATGGACAGTGCCCTATGCTACGAGGTAAGCGGTGACTGTTGTAATTCTTACTGGTGAGCCTTTCCTGTCGCTGATTCTCGGCTCGCTTTGTATTTCATAGGACTGTTATAAGTCCAATACAAAATGAGTCTTATTTTTAAAAAACCTGAAATGTTTTACAAAGCCTAGCATTCTCATATAGGGTCCTTTCCATTCTCCCCACTTTCCCGAGAGGCCAAGAACACGTCACACCATGAACTAGGAGAGGGGGTAGAGCCCTTGCTGATGAAATACATCAACAAAGACAGAGTCTTAGCCTGCTTGCTCTCTGGACAGGATCTCGGACCACAAGGTCTTCAATCCTGGTATAAATGAAGGAAGTGAGGACAGTTCAACTGGCACTCACATAACAAGAGTTCTGAAACACCTTCCGAAGAGACTATAGCAGTAGATGAGGGGAAGGGAGTGCTACAGTGTGGCAGTACAGGGGAACGATCGGCTACAGCAGTGAAAAGTGTGGTACCGATTGGTGTGCTCTCGGCGTTCTTGTACATGTAGCATAGATGACCTCTACAGTGGCCCTCCCACCTTCCACCTGCATTAGGTGTTCTTTTTTTGTAATTTATGTTTATGTATTTATTTACTGTTTGAACTTATTTATTCTACGTATTTATTTTTTTGGCTGCACTGGGTCTCTCATTGCTGTGCACGGGCTTTCTCTAGTTGGCGGCTAGCGGGGGCTACTCTCGGTTGCGGTGTGCGGGCTTCTCATCGCGGTGGCTTCTCTTGTTGCGGAGCATGGCTGTAGGCACGTGGGCTTCGGTAGTTGAGGCTCACGGGCTCTAGAATGCAGGCTCCGTCGTTGTGGCACATGCGCTTAGTTGCTGCACGGCATGTGGGATCTTCGCAGACCAGGGCTCGAACCCGTGTCCCCCGCATTGCATTGGCAGGCGGATTCTTAACCACGGCGCCACCAGGGAAGCCCTAGGTGTTCTCATATAGAGTCTAAAAACAGAGGGCACTGAGCGAAGGTAGTGGTTATTAAAGGCTCAGGATCTAAATTCTACCTGCCTCTACACCCCTTCCCAGCTGTCGATTTGACCCCATTTTTGAATGCCGACCTCATTCTTCACTTTCTCTGGCGTTTGTTATACTCACCTTGAAAACTTGTTTCTGTGATGCGTTGAGCAGACACAGGGTGGCAGACTGCAGAGGTGGAAGCTGGTGGTCGGATATTTGTGGGCTGAATCTCCTTCAGTCCCATTCCCATTTCTGGTTGCCCAGAGGCCCGACTTCCTGTGTATGACGCCGAGCCGTAGGATTGCGGGCAGGAGCCAAGTTCTCCATACAGTAAAGACCCCAGTGTGCCTTGGTTATAGTAATATACCTGGCTTCCGTCCTGGCAGGGAAGTGACAGGCGGCTCTGCCCCTGATTTGGAATCTGAGATGGTGTTCCCTGAGCAAGGCTGGCAGAAAGCGATGGATGTAGAGGGACCATGTTCTTGGCGTCTGAAGTTTTATCATACTGGGCTGCCAGAAACATGGAGGAGCAGCTGTGTGGCGGTCAGTGAGTGCCAGAGTAAAGTCTCCGAGTGAAGAAGAATTCTTTTCAGTGCTTGCTGTGATGTCCCACTCAAGAACACCTGGATAGGAAGCAGCTGAAGTGGAGATCTGGCTGTGGTCAGTAACTCCAGATAACATAGTCGTGCTAGAATGTTGGTAAAGGTAGGCACTACCCATGAGTGTCTGGAAAGGGGTACCAGTAGCCGATGCCGAACTGACGGCAGGGGCAGAGACTCTGGAGAAGTTGCAGACACTTCGTGTTAGGGAAGTTGCATTGCTCACCACAGGAGGAGAATGCTGCAGAGAATTTAGAGTTCCAAGTAGAGATGGATGTTGGAAATTTTCTGTAAGAACAAGAGGGTCATGAAAAACTCAGGGAGGTTGAGAAATTCTCACTACGTTTGAGGAACGGCATCATCTGAAGGTTCTTGCTATCAGGACACTCTACTATCACTACTTCCTGAGAAACCCAAAATCAGACAGTTAATGATGGCTGTAAGGACTGAGCAGTTTTCCACTCTTCTCTATTAACTGCCTGTGCTCCCATCTTGGGCACAGACGGGCAGAAGAGCCAAGTGGTGTGGTTCAGAGATTGTTCTCTAGGCTGGAAGCAACCTTCTCCCTGCCCTGTCTTTCCCTTCAGCCTGCACTCGTATTGACTTCTATGCTATTTCCTAGACTGGAAGCATTTTAGAACTAGGAGGCCCTTAGAGAACTTCGATGTTCTCAGTCTCATTTCGTGAGTAAGGAAACTGAGGCTCAGAGAGGTCGGGTTGACTTGTTCAAGTTCTCTCATTATGTTAGTATCATTACCAGGTTTCAGAACCTAAGTATCCTGACTTCCTTGCCAGGACTCCACTCTGAGCATGATACTGCCAGAAAGCAGGAGAAATAGAACTTATAATATAGGCATTTTTTTTGTCCATTAGAAAACAGTACGGCTGTTACCATTGTCGTCTTCAGTGTCTCCCTTTGCTTGTGCAGTTCCCACGCTATTACCTAGAGGTGACGTACAGCTCAGTCCAACTGGTGAATTGAAAGAGTCATTTTTGCCCTCTTCAAGCCTGGTTTCTCATCCTACCTCAAAATGATTACCCGAAAGTGGATTTCTTAAGTGCTTTTGGAAAGGGAAGAGTTATCTGATTACTTCAGATTCCTCACCTGTAAAGTGGTTATAACACCACCACCAATAATAATAGCAGTAATAATTAATAGATGAATAAGCTGATCTATTGCGTATGATTTATATGGAGGAAGATACAATAAGTTCTAGAAAGACAAAGAAAAATCATGACAAGCATATTACGTTAACGAAAAAGAAATCCATAGATATTAATGAAAACTGGGGTATGTGGCAAGTATCGAAGCCTAATGAATTTACTAACAAATGGCATTCTGTACTATCCATGCAATATTATGAAAGTGAATTTTGCCCACTCTATTTTAGTGAATACTATTAACCAGAAGACACGATGGAGGTGATAGAGGTGAATGAATTCCTAGCCAATGCATACAGACAGAGAAGGTATGTCAGTAAAAAATGCATAACAAGCAACAGAATGCAATAAATGTGCATGTATAGGTAGCCACAACACATATAGACAAGTATTTCAATGAAAACCGGTACGAAGCAGACAGCAAAATAATAAGTGTAAAAGAGTTTCATTATTGTGCTCCTTCATATTTTTACCCAGCAAGTAAGAGGTATTAAGCCTAGGAGAAATATATATTTCAATGAATATAGCTTATATAATAAGCAGAAAGGAAGCTTAAAATGTATCAGGAAGGTTTTTGGATTTATCCTAGAACTTAGATTAGAATCATCTTCAGCATCCAAGAAGATGGCATCCCAAAACCTCAAAAAACCATCATGCCTAGAATCCAATTAAAAAAGATTTTCAAATGTAAGAAAATCCACAGGACTCCACAATATGGTTTTCGATAAATGTGGATGTTTGTTTGTTTTGTTTCTTTGGCCGCGCCGCGTGGCCCTGGCCGTGAAAGCACCGAGTCCTAAGCACTGGACCGCCAGGGAATTCCCTAAGTGGGGGGAATTAGAGATGTGGGGCTTGACTTTTTCTTCTTCTTCTTCTTCTTCTTCGGTAGCTAAGATCTACAAGCGAACGATGGCTGTTGATCAATGTGCTCTCTGTGTTAGGAAGGAAATAACTGTAAAAATGAAAAGCAGCCTTGCCTTAGAACCTACATATCACACCAAGGAAAATAGTCCTTCTGATTCAATTTAGAAGATATCACTTAAAATGTTGAATTGGTGAAATGTCTACCTAGTTTAAAAATTAGAAAGAATAAAACACTGAAAAGCAGCCCCCTAGATAACCACTGTGGTTGCTTGTTTATAGGAGGCATCATTTCTAAAACGTATTTCTAAAATGTTTATATTCAAAACTGTCAAGTGGCCAACTGTATTCAGAGAGGCAATAAAAGAAAGAAAACGGAGTATGACTTTTCTGATAAGCTGCCTTTCCTGGTGATCCCCTGTTCTGGCCTTACTTTCCTTCTTAGTCTGTTAATGTAAGGGTTTGCTACCATCAACTTGGTTTTGCCCTGCTCTGAGCAGGTTTCCCTCTGTGCTGTTTCTGCTTTAATTGAAAATCTTTGGTTCCCATCAGCATTCCATTGCAAACTCCGTTTTTCTTGAGAGCTCCTCTATGCTTTCCCTCTTCATTCTTACATTTTCTCCCATCTCTTGGTGCCTGTTGGCCTGTGCTAATGAAAACCATCCTAAACTTCCTTACGCTCGACTCTGTGCCTCCCTGTAGAGCCCAGTACTCTCCATCCTCTCTCCCTATTCTCTCTTTTCAACTAGTCGAAATCCTAGTGGAGGGAGACCATTAGAGATGAAACATCTTGGTATATATTGCTAGTTTTCTATGTCCCCTGACTTTTCTATGTTTCTGTTGAAACACTCTTGAGAAGTGTCTGATTTCGTTTTCTACATGGGTACCCTTTAAGGCTCAATACTGGAAAAGAAGGGGATCAGAGTGATCAACCCAACGTGGTATCCTAACGTAACAGTTAAGGAAAGCAACAGGCTTTGTGAGACAGCCAGTGATTTGTCCAAAGTCACACAGATAGTAAACGTCAAAGTCAAAAGTGAAATTAGGTCTCCAGACGTGTAGTTCAATACTTTCCCTCATTATTCCATGCTATTTTGAATCTCCTACTCAATTTAGGGGCAAAAGAAATCGAACGCAAAACTTTCCAAAGTTTCTTTTCTTACCTGACATGGTCAGAGAAGAGGAAGCATCCACTGCAGGTACCAGGGATGAGGAGACAACACTAGAGGATGTCCGAGTGGCTGCAGCTGAACGGCGCACGTGTCCAGTACAGAGGTCACTGGTTACTGGTCCAAACAGCTCCACGGAAACCCCAAGACTCTACCAAGTGGTAGTAGGTTTGGTAGGAGAGTGATGTCACAAAGCAGGCAGTTGAAAGGTATGAGAGAGCCAATAGGGAGGTCCGATCCCCAACAGGAAGGCGGGCTTGGGTGAAGAGAGTGTAGGAGAGCTAAAACAACACCTGAGTTTCTGAGCTCTGGGGAGGAAATCCTAGAAGACAGATTTACCTCCCCCAGGCTCTTCCATTAGGGAAATCATTGCAACATTTCTTACAGACGTTCATTAATACACTGAACTAAGAGTTACTTATATTCTACAGAGTATTCTATTTTATGTATCATATACTTAGAGCTATATAGATCTTCTTTAATTAATAATCCTTAGGAAGGAAAGAGCCATCTAGTTTGAACTATTACAGTTGTTCTGAAATCATATGTGTCTAATGAGTGAACTGATAGCAGCTTTTAAGGAGCCAAAGTAGGGATTAAGAAGCTCTCTTTGTAACTTGGTTCAAGAGTAGGGTGAAGTTTGTTGAGTGTACCTTGTGGAGAATGTTGTGGTCCAAGGCTCTTCTCTTTTAGTTTCTTCTCCTTGACTCCTACCTTCCTTGGGCTGGGCTAGGCTGGGGGCCAGGTTGGACTTGCGACTTAACATTTCTCTTCCGCTTTCTCTTTTTTTTTTTTCTTCCATTATGGGCATTGCTTCGAGGACAAGCCTTGATCTTGCATTGGACGTTACTTCCTGTCAACTTCCAGCAGCAGGAGTCTTCTTTTCAGTGCTTGATGCTTCACGAAATAGACTCTGCCCGTTGGCAGCAAATACCAGAGAGCTAGGAGACAGAGCTGGTTGCAGACCTTTCCTCTTCCAGCCTTTGGTTGCAATTGTTTGGCCCATAATTTGCTAGCTCTAGTTCCTTGGGCCACACAGGTATCCTGCCATCTCCAGCTCTTGTTATATGTGAGAGACATTCTGAACACTGTCCCTTTTTCTTTGCACAGAAGTATATACAGTGTGGCAGTTACTGTAATCTCCTCCGCCTTGCAAACAGCCACTCTAGAATCTTGGACCTCTAGGACTCTCTGTCTTGCATGCTTGGGGGCAAGGCCAAGCAAAATGAAGAGGAGAATAATTAGAGAAAGAGGAGGACGTTGGTGGAGAATTGGGAGCAGGTAAGGTGAAAGGGCACAGGAGAAAAGAGATGCATGTAGACTTTTTGGTTTCTGTGGGAAACAGGTTGACACACTTGGGCCTCATTTGGTATTAACAGAACAGAGAGTTAAAGATCTAAGTAGCTAGATAGTGTGCAGCAACTGCCATGAAGTCTGTACACTGAAGAGAACAGTCTCACATCTAGTTTTCATTTTGTTTTATGTCATAGTACCTTATTTATAGCATTCACTGGTGTGTTTGTAGAATACAGATGTTTTCAAATGCTCTGGTTTTGTCTACATGGTTATCTCCTTGTCCTGTTTGTAAGGAATCCAACATTGTAAGACATATTGCATGTTTTTCTCTTGACGATTGTTGACCTTGAAGCGTCATGAACTAACTTGAGCTGTTGGATTCTGTGGAGAAACGTTCAAAAGGGTCTGTGAAAAAGGCACTGTGGTGAGTCGCATTATGCACCCGAGCGTAAGGAGCAGATATCTGCCACCAGCCCAGCTTGGCCTGGATTGCCTCTGTTTTAGTTCCCCTGGTTAGTGCTTTTCTCCCTAACCACTCTTGTGACTGTGATAATGTGAGTAAGGGCGGAGTTGCTAATGATCTATGTGTGAGGTAAGCTGGTTTGAGGGAGGAAATCTATGGACCTAGTCATTTTCCTTGGTGGTAAGCTTTCAGGGGTGCAGAGATGGATCTTCCTGGGGCCTTTTCTGGTCCCAGGAAGATATCGCATAGATGGGACCTCCCAAGACACACATTGAATCTTTAGGCCTGTTTTTCCTATTATGAGGTACGAACGAGTTTCTTCACTGATGGGGATGATGCTTATCTGAGAAGAAATTGTGAAAGGTGGTGTAGTGTAGAGGTGTGGCTTAAGCTTTTAAGTTTTCCTCCAGGTTTTTCCCCTAAGCTTCCTACTTCGGACGGCCTACTTACATGATACTAGTAGGTGATGTCCGGCTAACAACTTCCTAAATATACCTGCAAGCCAGATCAGTGTCTCTTTTCTCTGTATTCCCATGGAAATCAAGAGTCCCGCCGAATTTTCCATCGAAACAGTTGATTTGTGTTGTCTCTAGGAATTCTAAAGGGCGTACCGTTGCTTCCTAACCGGTGTCATTTGGGAGATCCGCCTCTGTACGTTCAAATGATTAATTTTGAGACTTTGCTCATGTGTGCAGTAAACCCTTGAATTCCCTAAGACCTTCCTTTCCTCCATCTCCTACCCCATTAAGCCCGCTTCAGTTCATCTCCTGAATTTCTTTGGAATCTGTCAGCCAGCTCTTCCTCAACTTCCTAATACTGAACTTGCCTGTCTGTTGCGATTAGGTCCTAACTGGTGTCCATATATCTTGTTTCCTTCCAATCCACTCTTCACACAAGAAACCTTCAAAGCAAGTTGGAACGTTGCTCATAAACATCGCTCACAAACATTGTTTTGAGAATAGAAAACACACTGTTGGCCTTTAAGACTCTGCGTGGTCTAGAATCCTCTCTGCTTCTCTAGCCCCATCTTGTGCCACTTTTGCCCTCACTTTCTATGCTTCAGATACACTGAATTAACCTTAGTTCTCACTCATCTGACAGAAGTCAGTTCAGATACTATTTTTCACTGTGATTCCTAGCATTAAGGAATTTGATTATCAGGTTTTGTATGAGGACTATTTCATCAGGGGTACAGAAGTTCTGGCCATCTCTGGTTTTGGATATCCCTTATTTGTTGAGACCTTTGCGTTGTTTGGTTGCCTTTTGTCTGTTTTCCAGATGGGAAAACAGGAACAAGGGAAGTATAGGTTATTACTAGGTGGGGTTGAACAAGTGGAGCAGCAAACTGCAAAGCAGAAAGAAGAGGGACGTACTATAGAGGGATATGACTTCCATTCTCAAGGCGCCTGCATCCTGTGCAGGGAGACAGCCTAACATAAAATGTGCCTAACAACAAATATATTGACTTCTTACTAAAAATCTCCAGTTCATAGAACCGAGGGGTTTGTACCTTCTCCTTTAAAAGTGATAGTCCTGGGACTTCCCCGGTGGTCCCGTGGTGAAGACTCTGCGCTTCCAATGCAGCAGGCGTGGGTTCAATCCCTGGTTGGGGAGCTAAGATCCCACATGCTGCGCAGCCAAAGAAATTTTTGTCGAACGTTATACTCCTGTATTGTTGGCTTTAGTGGTTTAGATTTTGTTGTACTGTTAAGAAGATTTCAGTTTATTTACCGGGAACAAACAACACATAATGTAAAAATAGTTTCCCAGAAACGATTTCCATCATTCTCTTCTTCCCTTTCTCCCGCAGACTGGTGTTTCACCTTGACAAGTTCTCTGTCATTCCATAGGAAAGCTGTCTGGCTTGGAGGTTGCAATCCCAGGGAATTTTTCATCAGCGGGGAAGTCTCCATCACTACAGAGGAATCAAGGGAGAAGTCAGTCCCTGGTAAGTGAGATGCTCCCCCTAAACACCAACACAGCAGTCGTGTACCTTTCAAGGGGTTCAGGGGCAAGATGGGCAAGGCATTTCTACTAACTCTTCTTAAGGATCACGGACAGTGCCCTATGCTACGAGGTAAGCGGTGACTGCTGTAGTTCTTACTGGTGATCCTTTCCTGTCACTGATTCTCGGCCTTCTTTGTATTTCATAGGACTGTTGTCAGTCCAATACAAAATGAGTCTTATTTTTAAAAACCTGAAATGTTTTACAGAGCCTAGCATTCTCATATAGGGTCCTTTCCATTCTCCCCACTTTCCCGAGAGGCCAAGAACACTTCACACCATGAACTAGGAGAGGGGGTAGAGCCCTTTCTGATGAAATACATCAACAAAGACAGAGCCTTAGCCTGCTTGCTCTCTGGACAGGATCTCGGACCACAAGGTCTTCAATCCTGGTATAAATGAAGGAAGTGAGGACAGTTCAACTGGCACTCTGATAACAAGAGTTCGGAAACACCTTCCAAAGAGACTATAGCAGTAGATGAGGGAAGGGAGTGCTACAGTGTGGCAGTACAGGGGGAATGATCGGCTACAGCAGTGAAAAGTGTGGTACCGATTGGTGTGCTCTCGGGGTTCTTGTACATGTAGCATAGATGACCTCTACAGTGGCCCTCCCACCTTCCCACCTGCATTAGGTGTTCTTTTTTTTTGTAATTTATGTTTATGTATTTATTTACTGTTTGAACTTATTTATTCTACGTATTTATTTTTTTGGCTGCACTGGGTCTCTCATTGCTGTGCACGGGCTTTCTCTAGTTGGCGGCTAGCGGGGGCTACTCTCGGTTGCGGTGTGCGGGCATCTCATCGCGGTGGCTTCTCTTGTTGCGGAGCATGGGCTGTAGGCACGTGGGCTTCGGTAGTTGAGGCTCACGGGCTCTAGAATGCAGGCTCCGTCGTTGTGGCACATGCGCTTAGTTGCTGCACGGCATGTGGGATCTTCGCAGACCAGGGCTCGAACCCGTGTCCCCTGCATTGGCAGGCGCCACCAGGGAAGCCCTAGGTGTTCTCATATAGAGTCTAAAAACAGAGAGCACTGAGAGAAGGTAGTGGTTATTAAAGGCTCAGGATCTAAATTCTACCTGTCTCTACACCCCTTCCCAGCTGTCGATTTGACCCCATTTTTGAATGCTGACCTCATTGTTCAACTTTTCTCTGCCGTCTGTATACTCACCTTGAAAACTTGTTTCTGTGATGCGTTGAGCAGACACAGGGTGGCAGATTGCAGAGGTGGAAGCTGGTGGTCGGATATTTGTGGGCTGAATCTCCTTCAGTCCCATTCCCATTTCTGGTTGCCCAGAGGCCCTACTTCCTGTGTGTGACGCCGAGCCGTAGGATTGCGGGCAGGAGCCAAGTTCTCCATACAGTAAAGACCCCAGTGTGCCTTGGTTATAGTAATATACCTGGCTTCCTTCCTGGCAGGGAAGTGACAGGCGGCTATGCCCCTGCTTTGTTCGTGGGCCTCCTGATCCAGCAGTTCCCTTGGCTCTGCCCCTGTCGTCAGCTGCCCCTAGGATAACTCTGAGCCCTAGCCACTTCTCTGGTAGATTTCCCTATTCCCCCACTACAGTCACACCTGAATAAGGCAACTCAGACCTTTCAGAGATGTGTCCTGAACCTCTTGTTTTCTGAAATACCTATCTGGTGGTTGTGAGACTTAAGGCCAGCGTCCCCGAGAGACTTTTTCTATTTCTCCTAGTAAACCTAGACTCATCTTCTGTCACCTTCAACTCTACTCCAATTGTGTTCTTTCAACCCAGACCTCTGACCCTGCTTTTTACTTCTGCCATTTCATCCTCGCTCCTGCTTCCTTTCCTAAATCCATACGTCTCTTTTGGCCTTCCTAGCCCTGGGCCAAGTTCCTTCCTCTTTGCTCAGTTTTTACCCCTTTCCTTCATTCTCCCATCCAACTTTCAGTCCTTCCTTTCTCACGCCCCAGTTAGCAGCATCTGAAAATTCGAAAGGTTTGTTACTCGTCTATTAATTGTATTCCATTTACTTATTCAGTTCTATACCTGTCTTACCTGTGTATGGAAGAACAGCTGGTAGCCAAGGTGGCACCAAGAATCCTAGCAGCTCTCACTTGACGTATCCGTAGTAGTCGGCAATTTCCATTTCGTTTTCCCTCTCGGTGAAAAATTGCAGCTTGCCCGAAGAGGTGTATCTGGCAGCATTCTCCCGTTGTTGTTGAGCCCGCCTCTTCATGGCCTCTCGCTCTGGCCTCTGCTCTTGTTCGATGGGCTTTGACATGACTGGCTCAGGCACGTTGGGTTCCCTCCATGGAACTCGTTGCTTGCTGAAGTCTTGGAGTAGAAATTGGGTTTGGAGCTTGGGTGGGGACTGGCGCTTATTCACAGCAGGGGGAACAGGCTCCCGCTGGAGAGGAGCGCCAGATGAAGTTTTGGAGGGTGCAGGCCTAGGAGCAGCAGACTGAGGGACACGAGGCTGGGTATGGTTGGTCCAAGCCGGTTGGGTTGGGTTGGTCACAGTTGGCTGAGCTGGTTTGGCGGGGCCTGGCAAAGAGGCAGGAGCTGGCTGGGATGAATTGGCTGCAGCAGGTTGAGCTGAGTCAGTAGAACCAGGCTGGGCACGGTAAGCCCCAGCAGGCCGATGTGAGGCCAGAGACTGTGGCCTCCGAGGAGCGGGTCGAGCTTGAGGCTTGTCCCAGGCAGAAAAAGGCAGAGGTATCAACTTGACCTTCCCAGGAGGAGGCCGCTCATACTGGGCTGGAGACGGACACTCTGTTTCAGCACTGCTGTCTGGTTTCTGGGCTTGGACTTGCGTTTTCTCAGGACCCTTCCCCTCACGTGGGGTATGCCGCCATGGCTGGATAGCTGGGGGTGGCTGGGGGTCTTTGGGGTTGCTTGACTTTCCCAAGAGCCGACAGGAAGAGAGCCCAGTTTTCGTCTCATTCTTCTTCCCCAGCGCATGAAGAACCTTCACAGACTCCAGCATGCGCACGCCAAGGGAGGTTCGAGGCTTTTGAAAGCTCTGTTGGAGAAGCTCAGTTTGGTGTTCCTTTCGCTTCGTGTGGGGGATTGCTGGCTTCTCTTCTGCCTTGACTTTGTTCCCTGACTGCTTGTTCTCCTCAGCCTTGTTTCTCCCTCTGGTCCTTTTGGTCTTTTCCTGCCCGTGGCTCTTAGTTTTGCTGATCTTTCTGGATGCAGCTTTCTGAGGTTTGCCTTGAGAGTGCTTGGCCGTGTTCACAGGAGCCCTGTCACTGACTGCAGCGTGGCATGTAACCACTTCTCCCCCTAACGGGCACTCTGGATTCTTTGGCTGGATTTTGGCCTTGGGAGCGCCACTGATAGGCTCAGAGGCTTTCTGTTTGTTCTTCCTGGGTTGATCAGAGGGAACCTTTATGACACTTGGCTTTTCCTGCACCTGATTCACCTTAATGGCTCTGGTGTCTTTAGCTTTGATCACGTTGGGACCTTGGGATTGATCAAGATCTTTCAAAGGATTAAAGAGCTGGGGAAGGTGAATATCCTCCGCCAGTGTAGTAATGTCTGCAAGACCACTGCTAGGTTCAATCCCATTTTCAAGTGTCCCTAGGTCCTGACGACTCCGGCTGTTCTCTCCCAGATCAGCATTTTCAGAACCAGGCTGCTCCTCTTGGCTGAGGGGATCGGTGCAGGCCAGCGGCTGGTGAATATCAGGGATTCCTAAAGGGAGTAGTGGAGGATCTTGGTTCTCTGTTGGGATCTGGTAGGCATCCAGAGGCTTTGAAAGCTTGGTTTTGATATCATCCACGTGCTTACTCTCTATTTGTCCCTGGCTTGGAGCTGGAGGCAGGGCCAGGAGACGCCTGGCACTCTGGACTGGAGCTGTCACTGAAATGTCCCCAAGTTCAGATGGTGGGTTACTCTCAAGTATGTGGCTGTTTCTGCTACTGCAGGACTTGGGGAGTTCTTGACTTTGTGTCACACAAAACGTCTGGCTTGGAGGTTGCAATCCCAGGGAATTTTTCATCACCAGGGGGGAGGTCTCCATCCCTACAAAGGGATCAAGGGAGAAGTCAGTCCCTGGTAAGTGAGATGCTCCCCCTAAACACCAACACAGCAGTCGTGTACCTTTCAAGGGGTTCAGGGGCAAGATGGGCAAGGCATTTCTACTAACTCTTCTTAAGGATCATGGACAGTGCCCTATGCTACGAGGTAAGCGGTGACTGTTGTAATTCTTACTGGTGAGCCTTTCCTGTCGCTGATTCTCGGCTCGCTTTGTATTTCATAGGACTGTTATAAGTCCAATACAAAATGAGTCTTATTTTTAAAAACCTGAAATGTTTTACAAAGCCTAGCATTCTCATATAGGGTCCTTTCCATTCTCCCCACTTTCCCGAGAGGCCAAGAACACGTCACACCATGAACTAGGAGAGGGGGTAGAGCCCTTGCTGATGAAATACATCAACAAAGACAGAGTCTTAGCCTGCTTGCTCTCTGGACAGGATCTCGGACCACAAGGTCTTCAATCCTGGTATAAATGAAGGAAGTGAGGACAGTTCAACTGGCACTCACATAACAAGAGTTCTGAAACACCTTCCGAAGAGACTATAGCAGTAGATGAGGGAAGGGAGTGCTACAGTGTGGCAGTACAGGGGGAACGATCGGCTACAGCAGTGAAAAGTGTGGTACCGATTGGTGTGCTCTCGGCGTTCTTGTACATGTAGCATAGATGACCTCTACAGTGGCCCTCCCACCTTCCCACCTGCATTAGGTGTTCTTTTTTTTGTAATTTATGTTTATGTATTTATTTACTGTTTGAACTTATTTATTCTACGTATTTATTTTTTTGGCTGCACTGGGTCTCTCATTGCTGTGCACGGGCTTTCTCTAGTTGGCGGCTAGCGGGGGCTACTCTCGGTTGCGGTGTGCGGGCTTCTCATCGCGGTGGCTTCTCTTGTTGCGGAGCATGGGCTGTAGGCACGTGGGCTTCGGTAGTTGAGGCTCACGGGCTCTAGAATGCAGGCTCCGTCGTTGTGGCACATGCGCTTAGTTGCTGCACGGCATGTGGGATCTTCGCAGACCAGGGCTCGAACCCGTGTCCCCCGCATTGCATTGGCAGGCGGATTCTTAACCACGGCGCCACCAGGGAAGCCCTAGGTGTTCTCATATAGAGTCTAAAAACAGAGGGCACTGAGCGAAGGTAGTGGTTATTAAAGGCTCAGGATCTAAATTCTACCTGCCTCTACACCCCTTCCCAGCTGTCGATTTGACCCCATTTTTGAATGCCGACCTCATTCTTCAACTTTCTCTGGCGTTTGTTATACTCACCTTGAAAACTTGTTTCTGTGATGCGTTGAGCAGACACAGGGTGGCAGACTGCAGAGGTGGAAGCTGGTGGTCGGATATTTGTGGGCTGAATCTCCTTCAGTCCCATTCCCATTTCTGGTTGCCCAGAGGCCCGACTTCCTGTGTATGACGCCGAGCCGTAGGATTGCGGGCAGGAGCCAAGTTCTCCATACAGTAAAGACCCCAGTGTGCCTTGGTTATAGTAATATACCTGGCTTCCGTCCTGGCAGGGAAGTGACAGGCGGCTCTGCCCCTGATTTGGAATCTGAGATGGTGTTCCCTGAGCAAGGCTGGCAGAAAGCGATGGATGTAGAGGGACCATGTTCTTGGCGTCTGAAGTTTTATCATACTGGGCTGCCAGAAACATGGAGGAGGCAGCTGTGTGGCGGTCAGTGAGTGCCAGAGTAAAGTCTCCGAGTGAAGAAGAATTCTTTTCAGTGCTTGCTGTGATGTCCCACTCAAGAACACCTGGATAGGAAGCAGCTGAAGTGGAGATCTGGCTGTGGTCAGTAACTCCAGATAACATAGTCGTGCTAGAATGTTGGTAAAGGTAGGCACTACCCATGAGTGTCTGGAAAGGGGTACCAGTAGCCGATGCCGAACTGACGGCAGGGGCAGAGACTCTGGAGAAGTTGCAGACACTTCGTGTTAGGGAAGTTGCATTGCTCACCACAGGAGGAGAATGCTGCAGAGAATTTAGAGTTCCAAGTAGAGATGGATGTTGGAAATTTTCTGTAAGAACAAGAGGGTCATGAAAAACTCAGGGAGGTTGAGAAATTCTCACTACGTTTGAGGAACGGCATCATCTGAAGGTTCTTGCTATCAGGACACCTCTACTATCACTACTTCCTGAGAAACCCAAAATCAGACAGTTAATGATGGCTGTAAGGACTGAGCAGTTTTCCACTCTTCTCTATTAACTGCCTGTGCTCCCATCTTGGGCACAGACGGGCAGAAGAGCCAAGTGGTGTGGTTCAGAGATTGTTCTCTAGGCTGGAAGCAACCTTCTCCCTGCCCTGTCTTTCCCTTCAGCCTGCACTCGTATTGACTTCTATGCTATTTCCTAGACTGGAAGCATTTTAGAACTAGGAGGCCCTTAGAGAACTTCGATGTTCTCAGTCTCATTTCGTGAGTAAGGAAACTGAGGCTCAGAGAGGTCGGGTTGACTTGTTCAAGTTCTCTCATTATGTTAGTATCATTACCAGGTTTCAGAACCTAAGTATCCTGACTTCCTTGCCAGGACTCCACTCTGAGCATGATACTGCCAGAAAGCAGGAGAAATAGAACTTATAATATAGGCATTTTTTTTGTCCATTAGAAAACAGTACGGCTATTACCATTGTCGTCTTCAGTGTCTCCCTTTGCTTGTGCAGTTCCCACGCTATTACCTAGAGGTGACGTACAGCTCAGTCCAACTGGTGAATTGAAAGAGTCATTTTTGCCCTCTTCAAGCCTGGTTTCTCATCCTACCTCAAAATGATTACCCGAAAGTGGATTTCTTAAGTGCTTTTGGAAAGGGAAGAGTTATCTGATTACTTCAGATTCCTCACCTGTAAAGTGGTTATAACACCACCACCAATAATAATAGCAGTAATAATTAATAGATGAATAAGCTGATCTATTGCGTATGATTTATATGGAGGAAGATACAATAAGTTCTAGAAAGACAAAGAAAAATCATGACAAGCATATTACGTTAACGAAAAAGAAATCCATAGATATTAATGAAAACTGGGGTATGTGGCAAGTATCGAAGCCTAATGAATTTACTAACAAATGGCATTCTGTACTATCCATGCAATATTATGAAAGTGAATTTTGCCCACTCTATTTTAGTGAATACTATTAACCAGAAGACACGATGGAGGTGATAGAGGTGAATGAATTCCTAGCCAATGCATACAGACAGAGAAGGTATGTCAGTAAAAAATGCATAACAAGCAACAGAATGCAATAAATGTGCATGTATAGGTAGCCACAACACATATAGACAAGTATTTCAATGAAAACCGGTACGAAGCAGACAGCAAAATAATAAGTGTAAAAGAGTTTCATTATTGTGCTCCTTCATATTTTTACCCAGCAAGTAAGAGGTATTAAGCCTAGGAGAAATATATATTTCAATGAATATAGCTTATATAATAAGCAGAAAGGAAGCTTAAAATGTATCAGGAAGGTTTTTGGATTTATCCTAGAACTTAGATTAGAATCATCTTCAGCATCCAAGAAGATGGCATCCCAAAACCTCAAAAAACCATCATGCCTAGAATCCAATTAAAAAAGATTTTCAAATGTAAGAAAATCCACAGGACTCCACAATATGGTTTTCGATAAATGTGGATGTTTGTTTGTTTTGTTTCTTTGGCCGCGCCGCGTGGCCCTGGCCGTGAAAGCACCGAGTCCTAAGCACTGGACCGCCAGGGAATTCCCTAAGTGGGGGGAATTAGAGATGTGGGGCTTGACTTTTTCTTCTTCTTCTTCTTCTTCTTCGGTAGCTAAGATCTACAAGCGAACGATGGCTGTTGATCAATGTGCTCTCTGTGTTAGGAAGGAAATAACTGTAAAAATGAAAAGCAGCCTTGCCTTAGAACCTACATATCACACCAAGGAAAATAGTCCTTCTGATTCAATTTAGAAGATATCACTTAAAATGTTGAATTGGTGAAATGTCTACCTAGTTTAAAAATTAGAAAGAATAAAACACTGAAAAGCAGCCCCCTAGATAACCACTGTGGTTGCTTGTTTATAGGAGGCATCATTTCTAAAACGTATTTCTAAAATGTTTATATTCAAAACTGTCAAGTGGCCAACTGTATTCAGAGAGGCAATAAAAGAAAGAAAACGGAGTATGACTTTTCTGATAAGCTGCCTTTCCTGGTGATCCCCTGTTCTGGCCTTACTTTCCTTCTTAGTCTGTTAATGTAAGGGTTTGCTACCATCAACTTGGTTTTGCCCTGCTCTGAGCAGGTTTCCCTCTGTGCTGTTTCTGCTTTAATTGAAAATCTTTGGTTCCCATCAGCATTCCATTGCAAACTCCGTTTTTCTTGAGAGCTCCTCTATGCTTTCCCTCTTCATTCTTACATTTTCTCCCATCTCTTGGTGCCTGTTGGCCTGTGCTAATGAAAACCATCCTAAACTTCCTTACGCTCGACTCTGTGCCTCCCTGTAGAGCCCAGTACTCTCCATCCTCTCTCCCTATTCTCTCTTTTCAACTAGTCGAAATCCTAGTGGAGGGAGACCATTAGAGATGAAACATCTTGGTATATATTGCTAGTTTTCTATGTCCCCTGACTTTTCTATGTTTCTGTTGAAACACTCTTGAGAAGTGTCTGATTTCGTTTTCTACATGGGTACCCTTTAAGGCTCAATACTGGAAAAGAAGGGGATCAGAGTGATCAACCCAACGTGGTATCCTAACGTAACAGTTAAGGAAAGCAACAGGCTTTGTGAGACAGCCAGTGATTTGTCCAAAGTCACACAGATAGTAAACGTCAAAGTCAAAAGTGAAATTAGGTCTCCAGACTTGTAGTTCAATACTTTCCCTCATTATTCCATGCTATTTTGAATCTCCTACTCAATTTAGGGGCAAAAGAAATCGAACGCAAAACTTTCCAAAGTTTCTTTTCTTACCTGACATGGTCAGAGAAGAGGAAGCATCCACTGCAGGTACAAGGGATGAGGAGACAACACTAGATGATGTCTGAGTGGCTGCAGCTGAACGGCGCACGTGTCCAGTACAGAGGTCACTGGTTACTGGTCCAAACAGCTCCACGGAAACCCCAAGGCTCTACCAAGTGGTAGTAGGTTTGGGAGGAGAGTGATGTCACAAAGCAGGCAGTTGAAAGGTATGAGAGAGCCAATAGGGAGGTCCGATCCCCAACAGGAAGGCGGGCTTGGGTGAAGAGAGTGTAGGAGAGCTAAAACAACACCTGAGTTTCTGAGCTTTGGGGAGGAGGAAATCCTAGAAGACAGATTTACCTCCCCCAGGCTCTTCCATTAGGGAAATCATTGCCACATTTCTTACAGACGTTCATTAATACACTGAACTAAGAGTTACTTATATTCTACAGAGTATTCTATTTTATGTATCATATACTTAGAGCTATATAGATCTTATTTAATTAATAATCCTTAGGAAGGAAAGAGCCATCTAGTTTGAACTATTACAGTTGTTCTGAAATCAGATGTGTCTAATGAGTGAACTGATAGCAGCTTTTAAGGAGCCAAAGTAGGGATTAAGAAGCTCTCTTTGTAACTTGGTTCAAGAGTAGGGTGAAGTTTCTTGAGTGTACCTTGTGGAGAATGTTGTGGTCCAAGGCTCTTCTCTTTTAGTTTCTTCTCCTTGACTCCTACCTTCCTTGGGCTGGGCTAGGCTGGGGGCCAGGTTGGACTTGCGACTTAACATTTCTCTTCCGCTTTCTCTTTTTTTTTTTTCTTCCATTATGGGCATTGCTTCGAGGACAAGCCTTGATCTTGCATTGGACGTTACTTCCTGTCACCTTCCAGCAGCAGGAGTCTTCTTTTCAGTGCTTGATGCTTCACGAAATAGACTCTGCCCGTTGGCAGCAAATACCAGAGAGCTAGGAGACAGAGCTGGTTGCAGACCTTTCCTCTTCCAGCCTTTGGTTGCAATTGTTTGGCCCATAATTTGCTAGCTCTAGTTCCTTGGGCCACACAGGTATCCTGCCATCTCCAGCTCTTGTTATATGTGAGAGACATTCTGAACACTGTCCCTTTTTCTTTGCACAGAAGTATATACAGTGTGGCAGTTACTGTAATCTCCTCCGCCTTGCAAACAGCCACTCTAGAATCTTGGACCTCTAGGACTCTCTGTCTTGCATGCTTGGGGGCAAGGCCAAGCAAAATGAAGAGGAGAATAATTAGAGAAAGAGGAGGACGTTGGTGGAGAATTGGGAGCAGGTAAGGTGAAAGGGCACAGGAGAAAAGAGATGCATGTAGACTTTTTGGTTTCTGTGGGAAACAGGTTGACACACTTGGGCCTCATTTGGTATTAACAGAACAGAGAGTTAAAGATCTAAGTAGCTAGATAGTGTGCAGCAACTGCCATGAAGTCTGTACACTGAAGAGAACAGTCTCACATCTAGTTTTCATTTTGTTTTATGTCATAGTACCTTATTTATAGCATTCACTGGTGTGTTTGTAGAATACAGATGTTTTCAAATGCTCTGGTTTTGTCTACATGGTTATCTCCTTGTCCTGTTTGTAAGGAATCCAACATTGTAAGACATATTGCATGTTTTTCTCTTGACGATTGTTGACCTTGAAGCGTCATGAACTAACTTGAGCTGTTGGATTCTGTGGAGAAACGTTCAAAAGGGTCTGTGAAAAAGGCACTGTGGTGAGTCGCATTATGCACCCGAGCGTAAGGAGCAAGATATCTGCCACCAGCCCAGCTTGGCCTGGATTGCCTCTGTTTTAGTTCCCCTGGTTAGTGCTTTTCTCCCTAACCACTCTTGTGACTGTGATAATGTGAGTAAGGGCGGAGTTGCTAATGATCTATGTGTGAGGTAAGCTGGTTTGAGGGAGGAAATCTATGGACCTAGTCATTTTCCTTGGTGGTAAGCTTTCAGGGGTGCAGAGATGGATCTTCCTGGGGCCTTTTCTGGTCCCAGGAAGATATCGCATAGATGGGACCTCCCAAGACACACATTGAATCTTTAGGCCTGTTTTTCCTATTATGAGGTACGAGTTTCTTCACTGATGGGGATGATGCTTATCTGAGAAGAAATTGTGAAAGGTGGTGTAGTGTAGAGGTGTGGCTTAAGCTTTTAAGTTTTCCTCCAGGTTTTTCCCCTAAGCTTCCTACTTCGGACGGCCTACTTACATGATACTAGTAGGTGATGTCCGGCTAACAGCTTCCTAAATATACCTGCAAGCCAGATCAGTGTCTCTTTTCTCTGTATTCCCATGGAAATCAAGAGTCCCGCCGAATTTTCCATCGAAACAGTTGATTTGTGTTGTCTCTAGGAATTCTAAAGGGCGTACCGTTGCTTCCTAACCGGTGTCATTTGGGAGATCCGCCTCTGTACGTTCAAATGATTAATTTTGAGACTTTGCTCATGTGTGCAGTAAACCCTTGAATTCCCTAAGACCTTCCTTTCCTCCATCTCCTACCCCATTAAGCCCGCTTCAGTTCATCTCCTGAATTTCTTTGGAATCTGTCAGCCAGCTCTTCCTCAACTTCCTAATACTGAACTTGCCTGTCTGTTGCGATTAGGTCCTAACTAGTGTCCATATATCTTGTTTCCTTCCAATCCACTCTTCACACAAGAAACCTTCAAAGCAAGTTGGAACGTTGCTCATAAACATCGCTCACAAACATTGTTTTGAGAATAGAAAACACACTGTTGGCCTTTAAGACTCTGCGTGGTCTAGAATCCTCTCTGCTTCTCTAGCCCCATCTTGTGCCACTTTTGCCCTCACTTTCTATGCTTCAGATACACTGAATTAACCTTAGTTCTCACTCATCTGACAGAAGTCAGTTCAGATACTATTTTTCACTGTGATTCCTAGCATTAAGGAATTTGATTATCAGGTTTTGTATGAGGACTATTTCATCAGGGGTACAGAAGTTCTGGCCATCTCTGGTTTTGGATATCCCTTATTTGTTGAGACCTTTGCGTTGTTTGGTTGCCTTTTGTCTGTTTTCCAGATGGGAAAACAGGAACAAGGGAAGTATAGGTTATTACTAGGTGGGGTTGAACAAGTGGAGCAGCAAACTGCAAAGCAGAAAGAAGAGGGACGTACTATAGAGGGATATGACTTCCATTCTCAAGGCGCCTGCATCCTGTGCAGGGAGACAGCCTAACATAAAATGTGCCTAACAACAAATATATTGACTTCTTACTAAAAATCTCCAGTTCATAGAACCGAGGGGTTTGTACCTTCTCCTTTAAAAGTGATAGTCCTGGGACTTCCCCGGTGGTCCCGTGGTGAAGACTCTGCGCTTCCAATGCAGCAGGCGTGGGTTCAATCCCTGGTTGGGGAGCTAAGATCCCACATGCTGCGCAGCCAAAGAAATTTTTGTCGAACGTTATACTCCTGTATTGTTGGCTTTAGTGGTTTAGATTTTGTTGTACTGTTAAGAAGATTTCAGTTTATTTACCGGGAACAAACAACACATAATGTAAAAATAGTTTCCCAGAAACGATTTCCATCATTCTCTTCCTCCCTTTCTCCCGCAGACTGGTGTTTCACCTTGACAAGTTCTCTGTCATTCCATAGGAAAGCTGTCTGGCTTGGAGGTTGCAATCCCAGGGAATTTTTCATCAGCGGGGAAGTCTCCATCACTACAGAGGAATCAAGGGAGAAGTCAGTCCCTGGTAAGTGAGATGCTCCCCCTAAACACCAACACAGCAGTCGTGTACCTTTCAAGGGGTTCAGGGGCAAGATGGGCAAGGCATTTCTACTAACTCTTCTTAAGGATCACGGACAGTGCCCTATGCTACGAGGTAAGCGGTGACTGCTGTAGTTCTTACTGGTGATCCTTTCCTGTCACTGATTCTCGGCCTTCTTTGTATTTCATAGGACTGTTGTCAGTCCAATACAAAATGAGTCTTATTTTTAAAAACCTGAAATGTTTTACAGAGCCTAGCATTCTCATATAGGGTCCTTTCCATTCTCCCCACTTTCCCGAGAGGCCAAGAACACTTCACACCATGAACTAGGAGAGGGGGTAGAGCCCTTTCTGATGAAATACATCAACAAAGACAGAGTCTTAGCCTGCTTGCTCTCTGGACAGGATCTCGGACCACAAGGTCTTCAATCCTGGTATAAATGAAGGAAGTGAGGACAGTTCAACTGGCACTCTCATAACAAGAGTTCGGAAACACCTTCCGAAGAGACTATAGCAGTAGATGAGGGAAGGGAGTGCTACAGTGTGGCAGTACAGGGGGAATGATCGGCTACAGCAGTGAAAAGTGTGGTACCGATTGGTGTGCTCTCGGGGTTCTTGTACATGTAGCATAGATGACCTCTACGGTGGCCCTCCCACCTTCCCACCTGCATTAGGTGTTCTTTTTTTTTGTAATTTATGTTTATGTATTTATTTACTGTTTGAACTTATTTATTCTACGTATTTATGTTTTTGGCTGCACTGGGTCTCTCATTGCTGTGCACGGGCTTTCTCTAGTTGGCGGCTAGCGGGGGCTACTCTCGGTTGCGGTGTGCGGGCATCTCATCGCGGTGGCTTCTCTTGTTGCGGAGCATGGGCTGTAGGCACGTGGGCTTCGGTAGTTGAGGCTCACGGGCTCTAGAATGCAGGCTCCGTCGTCGTGGCACATGCGCTTAGTTGCTGCACGGCATTTGGGATCTTCGCAGACCAGGGCTCGAACCCGTGTCCCCTGCATTGGCAGGCGCCACCAGGGAAGCCCTAGGTGTTCTCATATAGAGTCTAAAAACAGAGAGCACTGAGAGAAGGTAGTGGTTATTAAAGGCTCAGGATCTAAATTCTACCTGTCTCTACACCCCTTCCCAGCTGTCGATTTGACCCCATTTTTGAATGCTGACCTCATTGTTCAACTTTTCTCTGCCGTCTGTATACTCACCTTGAAAACTTGTTTCTGTGATGCGTTGAGCAGACACAGGGTGGCAGACTGCAGAGGTGGAAGCTGGTGGTCGGATATTTGTGGGCTGAATCTCCTTCAGTCCCATTCCCATTTCTGGTTGCCCAGAGGCCCTACTTCCTGTGTGTGACGCCGAGCCGTAGGATTGCGGGCAGGAGCCAAGTTCTCCATACAGTAAAGACCCCAGTGTGCCTTGGTTACAGTAATATACCTGGCTTCCTTCCTGGCAGGGAAGTGACAGGCGGCTATGCCCCTGCTTTGTTCGTGGGCCTCCTGATCCAGCAGTTCCCTTGGCTCTGCCCCTGTCGTCAGCTGCCCCTAGGATAACTCTGAGCCCTAGCCACTTCTCTGGTAGATTTCCCTATTCCCCCACTACAGTCACACCTGAATAAGGCAACTCAGACCTTTCAGAGATGTGTCCTGAACCTCTTGTTTTCTGAAATACCTATCTGGTGGTTGTGAGACTTAAGGCCAGCGTCCCCGAGAGACTTTTTCTATTTCTCCTAGTAAACCTAGACTCATCTTCTGTCACCTTCAACTCTACTCCAATTGTGTTCTTTCAACCCAGACCTCTGACCCTGCTTTTTACTTCTGCCATTTCATCCTCGCTCCTGCTTCCTTTCCTAAATCCATACGTCTCTTTTGGCCTTCCTAGCCCTGGGCCAAGTTCCTTCCTCTTTGCTCAGTTTTTACCCCTTTCCTTCATTCTCCCATCCAACTTTCAGTCCTTCCTTTCTCACGCCCCAGTTAGCAGCATCTGAAAATTCGAAAGGTTTGTTACTCGTCTATTAATTGTATTCCATTTACTTACTCAGTTCTATACCTGTCTTACCTGTGTATGGAAGAACAGCTGGTAGCCAAGGTGGCACCAAGAATCCTAGCAGCTCTCACTTGACGTATCCGTAGTAGTCGGCAATTTCCATTTCGTTTTCCCTCTCGGTGAAAAATTGCAGCTTGCCCGAAGAGGTGTATCCGGCAGCATTCTCCCGTTGTTGTTGAGCCCGCCTCTTCATGGCCTCTCGCTCTGGCCTCTGCTCTTGTTCGATGGGCTTTGACATGACTGGCTCAGGCACGTTGGGTTCCCTCCATGGAACTCGTTGCTTGCTGAAGTCTTGGAGTAGAAAGTGGGTTTGGAGCTTGGGTGGGGACTGGCGCTTATTCACAGCAGGGGGAACAGGCTCCCGCTGGAGAGGAGCGCCAGATGAAGTTTTGGAGGGTGCAGGCCTAGGAGCAGCAGACTGAGGGACACGAGGCTGGGTATGGTTGGGCCAAGCCGGTTGGGTTGGGTTGGTCACAGTTGGCTGAGCTGGTTTGGCGGGGCCTGGCAAAGAGGCAGGAGCTGGCTGGGATGAATTGGCTGCAGCAGGTTGAGCTGAGTCAGTAGAACCAGGCTGGGCACGGTAAGCCCCAGCAGGCCGATGTGAGGCCAGAGACTGTGGCCTCCGAGGAGCGGGTCGAGCTTGAGGCTTGTCCCAGGCAGAAAAAGGCAGAGGTATCAACTTGACCTTCCCAGGAGGAGGCCGCTCATACTGGGCTGGAGACGGACACTCTGTTTCAGCACTGCTGTCTGGTTTCTGGGCTTGGACTTGCGTTTTCTCAGGACCCTTCCCCTCACGTGGGGTATGCCGCCATGGCTGGATAGCTGGGGGTGGCTGGGGGTCTTTGGGGTTGCTTGACTTTCCCAAGAGCCGACAGGAAGAGAGCCCAGTTTTCGTCTCATTCTTCTTCCCCAGCGCATGAAGAACCTTCACAGACTCCAGCATGCGCACGCCAAGGGAGGTTCGAGGCTTTTGAAAGCTCTGTTGGAGAAGCTCAGTTTGGTGTTCCTTTCGCTTCGTGTGGGGGATTGCTGGCTTCTCTTCTGCCTTGACTTTGTTCCCTGACTGCTTGTTCTCCTCAGCCTTGTTTCTCCCTCTGGTCCTTTTGGTCTTTTCCTGCCCGTGGCTCTTAGTTTTGCTGATCTTTCTGGATGCAGCTTTCTGAGGTTTGCCTTGAGAGTGCTTGGCCGTGTTCACAGGAGCCCTGTCACTGACTGCAGCGTGGCATGTAACCACTTCTCCCCCTAACAGGCACTCTGGATTCTTTGGCTGGATTTTGGCCTTGGGAGCGCCACTGATAGGCTCAGAGGCTTTCTGTTTGTTCTTCCTGGGTTGATCAGAGGGAACCTTTATGACACTTGGCTTTTCCTGCACCTGATTCACCTTAATGGCTCTGGTGTCTTTAGCTTTGATCACGTTGGGACCTTGGGATTGATCAAGATCTTTCAAAGGATTAAAGAGCTGGGGAAGGTGAATATCCTCCGCCAGTGTAGTAATGTCTGCAAGACCACTGCTAGGTTCAATCCCATTTTCAAGTGTCCCTAGGTCCTGACGACTCCGGCTGTTCTCTCCCAGATCAGCATTTTCAGAACCAGGCTGCTCCTCTTGGCTGAGGGGATCGGTGCAGGCCAGCGGCTGGTGAATATCAGGGATTCCTAAAGGGAGTAGTGGAGGATCTTGGTTCTCTGTTGGGATCTGGTAGGCATCCAGAGGCTTTGAAAGCTTGGTTTTGATATCATCCACGTGCTTACTCTCTATTTGTCCCTGGCTTGGAGCTGGAGGCAGGGCCAGGAGACGCCTGGCACTCTGGACTGGAGCTGTCACTGAAATGTCCCCAAGTTCAGATGGTGGGTTACTCTCAAGTATGTGGCTGTTTCTGCTACTGCAGGACTTGGGGAGTTCTTGACTTTGTGTCACACAAAACGTCTGGCTTGGAGGTTGCAATCCCAGGGAATTTTTCATCACCAGGGGGGAGGTCTCCATCCCTACAAAGGGATCAAGGGAGAAGTCAGTCCCTGGTAAGTGAGATGCTCCCCCTAAACACCAACACAGCAGTCGTGTACCTTTCAAGGGGTTCAGGGGCAAGATGGGCAAGGCATTTCTACTAACTCTTCTTAAGGATCATGGACAGTGCCCTATGCTACGGGGTAAGCGGTGACTGTTGTAATTCTTACTGGTGAGCCTTTCCTGTCGCTGATTCTCGGCTCGCTTTGTATTTCATAGGACTGTTATAAGTCCAATACAAAATGAGTCTTATTTTTAAAAACCTGAAATGTTTTACAAAGCCTAGCATTCTCATATAGGGTCCTTTCCATTCTCCCCACTTTCCCGAGAGGCCAAGAACACGTCACACCATGAACTAGGAGAGGGGGTAGAGCCCTTGCTGATGAAATACATCAACAAAGACAGAGTCTTAGCCTGCTTGCTCTCTGGACAGGATCTCGGACCACAAGGTCTTCAATCCTGGTATAAATGAAGGAAGTGAGGACAGTTCAACTGGCACTCACATAACAAGAGTTCTGAAACACCTTCCGAAGAGACTATAGCAGTAGATGAGGGAAGGGAGTGCTACAGTGTGGCAGTACAGGGGGAACGATCGGCTACAGCAGTGAAAAGTGTGGTACCGATTGGTGTGCTCTCGGCGTTCTTGTACATGTAGCATAGATGACCTCTACAGTGGCCCTCCCACCTTCCCACCTGCATTAGGTGTTCTTTTTTTTGTAATTTATGTTTATGTATTTATTTACTGTTTGAACTTATTTATTCTACGTATTTATTTTTTTGGCTGCACTGGGTCTCTCATTGCTGTGCACGGGCTTTCTCTAGTTGGCGGCTAGCGGGGGCTACTCTCGGTTGCGGTGTGCGGGCTTCTCATCGCGGTGGCTTCTCTTGTTGCGGAGCATGGGCTGTAGGCACGTGGGCTTCGGTAGTTGAGGCTCACGGGCTCTAGAATGCAGGCTCCGTCGTTGTGGCACATGCGCTTAGTTGCTGCACGGCATGTGGGATCTTCGCAGACCAGGGCTCGAACCCGTGTCCCCCGCATTGCATTGGCAGGCGGATTCTTAACCACGGCGCCACCAGGGAAGCCCTAGGTGTTCTCATAGAGAGTCTAAAAACAGAGGGCACTGAGCGAAGGTAGTGGTTATTAAAGGCTCAGGATCTAAATTCTACCTGCCTGTACACCCCTTCCCAGCTGTCGATTTGACCCCATTTTTGAGTGCCGACCTCATTCTTCAACTTTCTCTGGCGTTTGTTATACTCACCTTGAAAACTTGTTTCTGTGATGCGTTGAGCAGACACAGGGTGGCAGACTGCAGAGGTGGAAGCTGGTGGTCGGATATTTGTGGGCTGAATCTCCTTCAGTCCCATTCCCATTTCTGGTTGCCCAGAGGCCCGACTTCCTGTGTATGACGCCGAGCCGTAGGATTGCGGGCAGGAGCCAAGTTCTCCATACAGTAAAGACCCCAGTGTGCCTTGGTTATAGTAATATACCTGGCTTCCTTCCTGGCAGGGAAGTGGCAGGCGGCTCTGCCCCTGATTTGGAATCTGAGATGGTGTTCCCTGAGCAAGGCTGGCAGAAAGCGATGGATGTAGAGGGACCATGTTCTTGGCGTCTGAAGTTTTATCATACTGGGCTGCCAGAAACATGGAGGAGGCAGCTGTGTGGCGGTCAGTGAGTGCCAGAGTAAAGTCTCCGAGTGAAGAAGAATTCTTTTCAGTGCTTGCTGTGATGTCCCACTCAAGAACACCTGGATAGGAAGCAGCTGAAGTGGAGATCTGGCTGTGGTCAGTAACTCCAGATAACATAGTCGTGCTAGAATGTTGGTAAAGGTAGGCACTACCCATGAGTGTCTGGAAAGGGGTACCAGTAGCCGATGCCGAACTGACGGCAGGGGCAGAGACTCTGGAGAAGTTGCAGACACTTCGTGTTAGGGAAGTTGCATTGCTCACCACAGGAGGAGAATGCTGCAGAGAATTTAGAGTTCCAAGTAGAGATGGATGTTGGAAATTTTCTGTAAGAACAAGAGGGTCATGAAAAACTCAGGGAGGTTGAGAAATTCTCACTACGTTTGAGGAACGGCATCATCTGAAGGTTCTTGCTATCAGGACACCTCTACTATCACTACTTCCTGAGAAACCCAAAATCAGACAGTTAATGATGGCTGTAAGGACTGAGCAGTTTTCCACTCTTCTCTATTAACTGCCTGTGCTCCCATCTTGGGCACAGACGGGCAGAAGAGCCAAGTGGTGTGGTTCAGAGATTGTTCTCTAGGCTGGAAGCAACCTTCTCCCTGCCCTGTCTTTCCCTTCAGCCTGCACTCGTATTGACTTCTATGCTATTTCCTAGACTGGAAGCATTTTAGAACTAGGAGGCCCTTAGAGAACTTCGATGTTCTCAGTCTCATTTCGTGAGTAAGGAAACTGAGGCTCAGAGAGGTCGGGTTGACTTGTTCAAGTTCTCTCATTATGTTAGTATCATTACCAGGTTTCAGAACCTAAGTATCCTGACTTCCTTGCCAGGACTCCACTCTGAGCATGATACTGCCAGAAAGCAGGAGAAATAGAACTTATAATATAGGCATTTTTTTTGTCCATTAGAAAACAGTACGGCTGTTACCATGGTCGTCTTCAGTGTCTCCCTTTGCTTGTGCAGTTCCCACGCTATTACCTAGAGGTGACGTACAGCTCAGTCCAACTGGTGAATTGAAAGAGTCATTTTTGCCCTCTTCAAGCCTGGTTTCTCATCCTACCTCAAAATGATTACCCGAAAGTGGATTTCTTAAGTGCTTTTGGAAAGGGAAAAGTTATCTGATTACTTCAGATTCCTCACCTATAAAGTGGTTATAACACCACCACCAATAATAATAGCAGTAATAATTAATAGATGAATAAGCTGATCTATTGCGTATGATTTATATGGAGGAAGATACAATAAGTTCTAGAAAGACAAAGAAAAATCATGACAAGCATATTACGTTAACGAAAAAGAAATCCATAGATATTAATGAAAACTGAGGTATGTGGCAAGTATCGAAGCCTAATGAATTTACTAACAAATGGCATTCTGTACTATCCATGCAATATTATGAAAGTGAATTTTGCCCACTCTATTTTAGTGAATACTATTAACCAGAAGACACGATGGAGGTGATAGAGGTGAATGAATTCCTAGCCAATGCATACAGACAGAGAAGGTATGTCAGTAAAAAATGCATAACAAGCAACAGAATGCAATAAATGTGCATGTATAGGTAGCCACAACACATATAGACAAGTATTTCAATGAAAACCGGTACGAAGCAGACAGCAAAATAATAAGTGTAAAAGAGTTTCATTATTGTGCTCCTTCATATTTTTACCCAGCAAGTAAGAGGTATTAAGCCTAGGAGAAATATATATTTCAATGAATATAGCTTATATAATAAGCAGAAAGGAAGCTTAAAATGTATCAGGAAGGTTTTTGGATTTATCCTAGAACTTAGATTAGAATCATCTTCAGCATCCAAGAAGATGGCATCCCAAAACCTCAAAAAACCATCATGCCTAGAATCCAATTAAAAAAGATTTTCAAATGTAAGAAAATCCACAGGACTCCACAATATGGTTTTCGATAAACGTGGATGTTTGTTTGTTTTGTTTCTTTGGCCGCGCCGCGTGGCCCTGGCCGTGAAAGCACCGAGTCCTAAGCACTGGACCGCCAGGGAATTCCCTAAGTGGGGGGAATTAGAGATGTGGGGCTTGACTTTTTCTTCTTCTTCTTCTTCTTCTTCGGTAGCTAAGATCTACAAGCGAACGATGGCTGTTGATCAATGTGCTCTCTGTGTTAGGAAGGAAATAACTGTAAAAATGAAAAGCAGCCTTGCCTTAGAACCTACATATCACACCAAGGAAAATAGTCCTTCTGATTCAATTTAGAAGATATCACTTAAAATGTTGAATTGGTGAAATGTCTACCTAGTTTAAAAATTAGAAAGAATAAAACACTGAAAAGCAGCCCCCTAGATAACCACTGTGGTTGCTTGTTTATAGGAGGCATCATTTCTAAAACGTATTTCTAAAATGTTTATATTCAAAACTGTCAAGTGGCCAACTGTATTCAGAGAGGCAATAAAAGAAAGAAAACGGAGTATGACTTTTCTGATAAGCTGCCTTTCCTGGTGATCCCCTGTTCTGGCCTTACTTTCCTTCTTAGTCTGTTAATGTAAGGGTTTGCTACCATCAACTTGGTTTTGCCCTGCTCTGAGCAGGTTTCCCTCTGTGCTGTTTCTGCTTTAATTGAAAATCTTTGGTTCCCATCAGCATTCCATTGCAAACTCCGTTTTTCTTGAGAGCTCCTCTATGCTTTCCCTCTTCATTCTTACATTTTCTCCCATCTCTTGGTGCCTGTTGGCCTGTGCTAATGAAAACCATCCTAAACTTCCTTACGCTCGACTCTGTGCCTCCCTGTAGAGCCCAGTACTCTCCATCCTCTCTCCCTATTCTCTCTTTTCAACTAGTCGAAATCCTAGTGGAGGGAGACCATTAGAGATGAAACATCTTGGTATATATTGCTAGTTTTCTATGTCCCCTGACTTTTCTATGTTTCTGTTGAAACACTCTTGAGAAGTGTCTGATTTCGTTTTCTACATGGGTACCCTTTAAGGCTCAATACTGGAAAAGAAGGGGATCAGAGTGATCAACCCAACGTGGTATCCTAACGTAACAGTTAAGGAAAGCAACAGGCTTTGTGAGACAGCCAGTGATTTGTCCAAAGTCACACAGATAGTAAACGTCAAAGTCAAAACTGAAATTAGGTCTCCAGACGTGTAGTTCAATACTTTCCCTCATTATTCCATGCTATTTTGAATCTCCTACTCAATTTAGGGGCAAAAGAAATCGAACGCAAAACTTTCCAAAGTTTCTTTTCTTACCTGACATGGTCAGAGAAGAGGAAGCATCCACTGCAGGTACCAGGGATGAGGAGACAACACTAGAGGATGTCCGAGTGGCTGCAGCTGAACGGCGCACGTGTCCAGTACAGAGGTCACTGGTTACTGGTCCAAACAGCTCCACGGAAACCCCAAGACTCTACCAAGTGGTAGTAGGTTTGGTAGGAGAGTGATGTCACAAAGCAGGCAGTTGAAAGGTATGAGAGAGCCAATAGGGAGGTCCGATCCCCAACAGGAAGGCGGGCTTGGGTGAAGAGAGTGTAGGAGAGCTAAAACAACACCTGAGTTTCTGAGCTCTGGGGAGGAAATCCTAGAAGACAGATTTACCTCCCCCAGGCTCTTCCATTAGGGAAATCATTGCCACATTTCTTACAGACGTTCATTAATACACTGAACTAAGAGTTACTTATATTCTACAGAGTATTCTATTTTATGTATCATATACTTAGAGCTATATAGATCTTATTTAATTAATAATCCTTAGGAAGGAAAGAGCCATCTAGTTTGAACTATTACAGTTGTTCTGAAATCAGATGTGTCTAATGAGTGAACTGATAGCAGCTTTTAAGGAGCCAAAGTAGGGATTAAGAAGCTCTCTTTGTAACTTGGTTCAAGAGTAGGGTGAAGTTTCTTGAGTGTACCTTGTGGAGAATGTTGTGGTCCAAGGCTCTTCTCTTTTAGTTTCTTCTCCTTGACTCCTACCTTCCTTGGGCTGGGCTAGGCTGGGGGCCAGGTTGGACTTGCGACTTAACATTTCTCTTCCGCTTTCTCTTTTTTTTTTTTCTTCCATTATGGGCATTGCTTCGAGGACAAGCCTTGATCTTGCATTGGACGTTACTTCCTGTCACCTTCCAGCAGCAGGAGTCTTCTTTTCAGTGCTTGATGCTTCACGAAATAGACTCTGCCCGTTGGCAGCAAATACCAGAGAGCTAGGAGACAGAGCTGGTTGCAGACCTTTCCTCTTCCAGCCTTTGGTTGCAATTGTTTGGCCCATAATTTGCTAGCTCTAGTTCCTTGGGCCACACAGGTATCCTGCCATCTCCAGCTCTTGTTATATGTGAGAGACATTCTGAACACTGTCCCTTTTTCTTTGCACAGAAGTATATACAGTGTGGCAGTTACTGTAATCTCCTCCGCCTTGCAAACAGCCACTCTAGAATCTTGGACCTCTAGGACTCTCTGTCTTGCATGCTTGGGGGCAAGGCCAAGCAAAATGAAGAGGAGAATAATTAGAGAAAGAGGAGGACGTTGGTGGAGAATTGGGAGCAGGTAAGGTGAAAGGGCACAGGAGAAAAGAGATGCATGTAGACTTTTTGGTTTCTGTGGGAAACAGGTTGACACACTTGGGCCTCATTTGGTATTAACAGAACAGAGAGTTAAAGATCTAAGTAGCTAGATAGTGTGCAGCAACTGCCATGAAGTCTGTACACTGAAGAGAACAGTCTCACATCTAGTTTTCATTTTGTTTTATGTCATAGTACCTTATTTATAGCATTCACTGGTGTGTTTGTAGAATACAGATGTTTTCAAATGCTCTGGTTTTGTCTACATGGTTATCTCCTTGTCCTGTTTGTAAGGAATCCAACATTGTAAGACATATTGCATGTTTTTCTCTTGACGATTGTTGACCTTGAAGCGTCATGAACTAACTTGAGCTGTTGGATTCTGTGGAGAAACGTTCAAAAGGGTCTGTGAAAAAGGCACTGTGGTGAGTCGCATTATGCACCCGAGCGTAAGGAGCAAGATATCTGCCACCAGCCCAGCTTGGCCTGGATTGCCTCTGTTTTAGTTCCCCTGGTTAGTGCTTTTCTCCCTAACCACTCTTGTGACTGTGATAATGTGAGTAAGGGCGGAGTTGCTAATGATCTATGTGTGAGGTAAGCTGGTTTGAGGGAGGAAATCTATGGACCTAGTCATTTTCCTTGGTGGTAAGCTTTCAGGGGTGCAGAGATGGATCTTCCTGGGGCCTTTTCTGGTCCCAGGAAGATATCGCATAGATGGGACCTCCCAAGACACACATTGAATCTTTAGGCCTGTTTTTCCTATTATGAGGTACGAGTTTCTTCACTGATGGGGATGATGCTTATCTGAGAAGAAATTGTGAAAGGTGGTGTAGTGTAGAGGTGTGGCTTAAGCTTTTAAGTTTTCCTCCAGGTTTTTCCCCTAAGCTTCCTACTTCGGACGGCCTACTTACATGATACTAGTAGGTGATGTCCGGCTAACAGCTTCCTAAATATACCTGCAAGCCAGATCAGTGTCTCTTTTCTCTGTATTCCCATGGAAATCAAGAGTCCCGCCGAATTTTCCATCGAAACAGTTGATTTGTGTTGTCTCTAGGAATTCTAAAGGGCGTACCGTTGCTTCCTAACCGGTGTCATTTGGGAGATCCGCCTCTGTACGTTCAAATGATTAATTTTGAGACTTTGCTCATGTGTGCAGTAAACCCTTGAATTCCCTAAGACCTTCCTTTCCTCCATCTCCTACCCCATTAAGCCCGCTTCAGTTCATCTCCTGAATTTCTTTGGAATCTGTCAGCCAGCTCTTCCTCAACTTCCTAATACTGAACTTGCCTGTCTGTTGCGATTAGGTCCTAACTAGTGTCCATATATCTTGTTTCCTTCCAATCCACTCTTCACACAAGAAACCTTCAAAGCAAGTTGGAACGTTGCTCATAAACATCGCTCACAAACATTGTTTTGAGAATAGAAAACACACTGTTGGCCTTTAAGACTCTGCGTGGTCTAGAATCCTCTCTGCTTCTCTAGCCCCATCTTGTGCCACTTTTGCCCTCACTTTCTATGCTTCAGATACACTGAATTAACCTTAGTTCTCACTCATCTGACAGAAGTCAGTTCAGATACTATTTTTCACTGTGATTCCTAGCATTAAGGAATTTGATTATCAGGTTTTGTATGAGGACTATTTCATCAGGGGTACAGAAGTTCTGGCCATCTCTGGTTTTGGATATCCCTTATTTGTTGAGACCTTTGCGTTGTTTGGTTGCCTTTTGTCTGTTTTCCAGATGGGAAAACAGGAACAAGGGAAGTATAGGTTATTACTAGGTGGGGTTGAACAAGTGGAGCAGCAAACTGCAAAGCAGAAAGAAGAGGGACGTACTATAGAGGGATATGACTTCCATTCTCAAGGCGCCTGCATCCTGTGCAGGGAGACAGCCTAACATAAAATGTGCCTAACAACAAATATATTGACTTCTTACTAAAAATCTCCAGTTCATAGAACCGAGGGGTTTGTACCTTCTCCTTTAAAAGTGATAGTCCTGGGACTTCCCCGGTGGTCCCGTGGTGAAGACTCTGCGCTTCCAATGCAGCAGGCGTGGGTTCAATCCCTGGTTGGGGAGCTAAGATCCCACATGCTGCGCAGCCAAAGAAATTTTTGTCGAACGTTATACTCCTGTATTGTTGGCTTTAGTGGTTTAGATTTTGTTGTACTGTTAAGAAGATTTCAGTTTATTTACCGGGAACAAACAACACATAATGTAAAAATAGTTTCCCAGAAACGATTTCCATCATTCTCTTCCTCCCTTTCTCCCGCAGACTGGTGTTTCACCTTGACAAGTTCTCTGTCATTCCATAGGAAAGCTGTCTGGCTTGGAGGTTGCAATCCCAGGGAATTTTTCATCAGCGGGGAAGTCTCCATCACTACAGAGGAATCAAGGGAGAAGTCAGTCCCTGGTAAGTGAGATGCTCCCCCTAAACACCAACACAGCAGTCGTGTACCTTTCAAGGGGTTCAGGGGCAAGATGGGCAAGGCATTTCTACTAACTCTTCTTAAGGATCACGGACAGTGCCCTATGCTACGAGGTAAGCGGTGACTGCTGTAGTTCTTACTGGTGATCCTTTCCTGTCACTGATTCTCGGCCTTCTTTGTATTTCATAGGACTGTTGTCAGTCCAATACAAAATGAGTCTTATTTTTAAAAACCTGAAATGTTTTACAGAGCCTAGCATTCTCATATAGGGTCCTTTCCATTCTCCCCACTTTCCCGAGAGGCCAAGAACACTTCACACCATGAACTAGGAGAGGGGGTAGAGCCCTTTCTGATGAAATACATCAACAAAGACAGAGTCTTAGCCTGCTTGCTCTCTGGACAGGATCTCGGACCACAAGGTCTTCAATCCTGGTATAAATGAAGGAAGTGAGGACAGTTCAACTGGCACTCTCATAACAAGAGTTCGGAAACACCTTCCGAAGAGACTATAGCAGTAGATGAGGGAAGGGAGTGCTACAGTGTGGCAGTACAGGGGGAATGATCGGCTACAGCAGTGAAAAGTGTGGTACCGATTGGTGTGCTCTCGGGGTTCTTGTACATGTAGCATAGATGACCTCTACGGTGGCCCTCCCACCTTCCCACCTGCATTAGGTGTTCTTTTTTTTTGTAATTTATGTTTATGTATTTATTTACTGTTTGAACTTATTTATTCTACGTATTTATGTTTTTGGCTGCACTGGGTCTCTCATTGCTGTGCACGGGCTTTCTCTAGTTGGCGGCTAGCGGGGGCTACTCTCGGTTGCGGTGTGCGGGCATCTCATCGCGGTGGCTTCTCTTGTTGCGGAGCATGGGCTGTAGGCACGTGGGCTTCGGTAGTTGAGGCTCACGGGCTCTAGAATGCAGGCTCCGTCGTCGTGGCACATGCGCTTAGTTGCTGCACGGCATTTGGGATCTTCGCAGACCAGGGCTCGAACCCGTGTCCCCTGCATTGGCAGGCGCCACCAGGGAAGCCCTAGGTGTTCTCATATAGAGTCTAAAAACAGAGAGCACTGAGAGAAGGTAGTGGTTATTAAAGGCTCAGGATCTAAATTCTACCTGTCTCTACACCCCTTCCCAGCTGTCGATTTGACCCCATTTTTGAATGCTGACCTCATTGTTCAACTTTTCTCTGCCGTCTGTATACTCACCTTGAAAACTTGTTTCTGTGATGCGTTGAGCAGACACAGGGTGGCAGACTGCAGAGGTGGAAGCTGGTGGTCGGATATTTGTGGGCTGAATCTCCTTCAGTCCCATTCCCATTTCTGGTTGCCCAGAGGCCCTACTTCCTGTGTGTGACGCCGAGCCGTAGGATTGCGGGCAGGAGCCAAGTTCTCCATACAGTAAAGACCCCAGTGTGCCTTGGTTACAGTAATATACCTGGCTTCCTTCCTGGCAGGGAAGTGACAGGCGGCTATGCCCCTGCTTTGTTCGTGGGCCTCCTGATCCAGCAGTTCCCTTGGCTCTGCCCCTGTCGTCAGCTGCCCCTAGGATAACTCTGAGCCCTAGCCACTTCTCTGGTAGATTTCCCTATTCCCCCACTACAGTCACACCTGAATAAGGCAACTCAGACCTTTCAGAGATGTGTCCTGAACCTCTTGTTTTCTGAAATACCTATCTGGTGGTTGTGAGACTTAAGGCCAGCGTCCCCGAGAGACTTTTTCTATTTCTCCTAGTAAACCTAGACTCATCTTCTGTCACCTTCAACTCTACTCCAATTGTGTTCTTTCAACCCAGACCTCTGACCCTGCTTTTTACTTCTGCCATTTCATCCTCGCTCCTGCTTCCTTTCCTAAATCCATACGTCTCTTTTGGCCTTCCTAGCCCTGGGCCAAGTTCCTTCCTCTTTGCTCAGTTTTTACCCCTTTCCTTCATTCTCCCATCCAACTTTCAGTCCTTCCTTTCTCACGCCCCAGTTAGCAGCATCTGAAAATTCGAAAGGTTTGTTACTCGTCTATTAATTGTATTCCATTTACTTACTCAGTTCTATACCTGTCTTACCTGTGTATGGAAGAACAGCTGGTAGCCAAGGTGGCACCAAGAATCCTAGCAGCTCTCACTTGACGTATCCGTAGTAGTCGGCAATTTCCATTTCGTTTTCCCTCTCGGTGAAAAATTGCAGCTTGCCCGAAGAGGTGTATCCGGCAGCATTCTCCCGTTGTTGTTGAGCCCGCCTCTTCATGGCCTCTCGCTCTGGCCTCTGCTCTTGTTCGATGGGCTTTGACATGACTGGCTCAGGCACGTTGGGTTCCCTCCATGGAACTCGTTGCTTGCTGAAGTCTTGGAGTAGAAAGTGGGTTTGGAGCTTGGGTGGGGACTGGCGCTTATTCACAGCAGGGGGAACAGGCTCCCGCTGGAGAGGAGCGCCAGATGAAGTTTTGGAGGGTGCAGGCCTAGGAGCAGCAGACTGAGGGACACGAGGCTGGGTATGGTTGGGCCAAGCCGGTTGGGTTGGGTTGGTCACAGTTGGCTGAGCTGGTTTGGCGGGGCCTGGCAAAGAGGCAGGAGCTGGCTGGGATGAATTGGCTGCAGCAGGTTGAGCTGAGTCAGTAGAACCAGGCTGGGCACGGTAAGCCCCAGCAGGCCGATGTGAGGCCAGAGACTGTGGCCTCCGAGGAGCGGGTCGAGCTTGAGGCTTGTCCCAGGCAGAAAAAGGCAGAGGTATCAACTTGACCTTCCCAGGAGGAGGCCGCTCATACTGGGCTGGAGACGGACACTCTGTTTCAGCACTGCTGTCTGGTTTCTGGGCTTGGACTTGCGTTTTCTCAGGACCCTTCCCCTCACGTGGGGTATGCCGCCATGGCTGGATAGCTGGGGGTGGCTGGGGGTCTTTGGGGTTGCTTGACTTTCCCAAGAGCCGACAGGAAGAGAGCCCAGTTTTCGTCTCATTCTTCTTCCCCAGCGCATGAAGAACCTTCACAGACTCCAGCATGCGCACGCCAAGGGAGGTTCGAGGCTTTTGAAAGCTCTGTTGGAGAAGCTCAGTTTGGTGTTCCTTTCGCTTCGTGTGGGGGATTGCTGGCTTCTCTTCTGCCTTGACTTTGTTCCCTGACTGCTTGTTCTCCTCAGCCTTGTTTCTCCCTCTGGTCCTTTTGGTCTTTTCCTGCCCGTGGCTCTTAGTTTTGCTGATCTTTCTGGATGCAGCTTTCTGAGGTTTGCCTTGAGAGTGCTTGGCCGTGTTCACAGGAGCCCTGTCACTGACTGCAGCGTGGCATGTAACCACTTCTCCCCCTAACAGGCACTCTGGATTCTTTGGCTGGATTTTGGCCTTGGGAGCGCCACTGATAGGCTCAGAGGCTTTCTGTTTGTTCTTCCTGGGTTGATCAGAGGGAACCTTTATGACACTTGGCTTTTCCTGCACCTGATTCACCTTAATGGCTCTGGTGTCTTTAGCTTTGATCACGTTGGGACCTTGGGATTGATCAAGATCTTTCAAAGGATTAAAGAGCTGGGGAAGGTGAATATCCTCCGCCAGTGTAGTAATGTCTGCAAGACCACTGCTAGGTTCAATCCCATTTTCAAGTGTCCCTAGGTCCTGACGACTCCGGCTGTTCTCTCCCAGATCAGCATTTTCAGAACCAGGCTGCTCCTCTTGGCTGAGGGGATCGGTGCAGGCCAGCGGCTGGTGAATATCAGGGATTCCTAAAGGGAGTAGTGGAGGATCTTGGTTCTCTGTTGGGATCTGGTAGGCATCCAGAGGCTTTGAAAGCTTGGTTTTGATATCATCCACGTGCTTACTCTCTATTTGTCCCTGGCTTGGAGCTGGAGGCAGGGCCAGGAGACGCCTGGCACTCTGGACTGGAGCTGTCACTGAAATGTCCCCAAGTTCAGATGGTGGGTTACTCTCAAGTATGTGGCTGTTTCTGCTACTGCAGGACTTGGGGAGTTCTTGACTTTGTGTCACACAAAACGTCTGGCTTGGAGGTTGCAATCCCAGGGAATTTTTCATCACCAGGGGGGAGGTCTCCATCCCTACAAAGGGATCAAGGGAGAAGTCAGTCCCTGGTAAGTGAGATGCTCCCCCTAAACACCAACACAGCAGTCGTGTACCTTTCAAGGGGTTCAGGGGCAAGATGGGCAAGGCATTTCTACTAACTCTTCTTAAGGATCATGGACAGTGCCCTATGCTACGGGGTAAGCGGTGACTGTTGTAATTCTTACTGGTGAGCCTTTCCTGTCGCTGATTCTCGGCTCGCTTTGTATTTCATAGGACTGTTATAAGTCCAATACAAAATGAGTCTTATTTTTAAAAACCTGAAATGTTTTACAAAGCCTAGCATTCTCATATAGGGTCCTTTCCATTCTCCCCACTTTCCCGAGAGGCCAAGAACACGTCACACCATGAACTAGGAGAGGGGGTAGAGCCCTTGCTGATGAAATACATCAACAAAGACAGAGTCTTAGCCTGCTTGCTCTCTGGACAGGATCTCGGACCACAAGGTCTTCAATCCTGGTATAAATGAAGGAAGTGAGGACAGTTCAACTGGCACTCACATAACAAGAGTTCTGAAACACCTTCCGAAGAGACTATAGCAGTAGATGAGGGAAGGGAGTGCTACAGTGTGGCAGTACAGGGGGAACGATCGGCTACAGCAGTGAAAAGTGTGGTACCGATTGGTGTGCTCTCGGCGTTCTTGTACATGTAGCATAGATGACCTCTACAGTGGCCCTCCCACCTTCCCACCTGCATTAGGTGTTCTTTTTTTTGTAATTTATGTTTATGTATTTATTTACTGTTTGAACTTATTTATTCTACGTATTTATTTTTTTGGCTGCACTGGGTCTCTCATTGCTGTGCACGGGCTTTCTCTAGTTGGCGGCTAGCGGGGGCTACTCTCGGTTGCGGTGTGCGGGCTTCTCATCGCGGTGGCTTCTCTTGTTGCGGAGCATGGGCTGTAGGCACGTGGGCTTCGGTAGTTGAGGCTCACGGGCTCTAGAATGCAGGCTCCGTCGTTGTGGCACATGCGCTTAGTTGCTGCACGGCATGTGGGATCTTCGCAGACCAGGGCTCGAACCCGTGTCCCCCGCATTGCATTGGCAGGCGGATTCTTAACCACGGCGCCACCAGGGAAGCCCTAGGTGTTCTCATAGAGAGTCTAAAAACAGAGGGCACTGAGCGAAGGTAGTGGTTATTAAAGGCTCAGGATCTAAATTCTACCTGCCTGTACACCCCTTCCCAGCTGTCGATTTGACCCCATTTTTGAGTGCCGACCTCATTCTTCAACTTTCTCTGGCGTTTGTTATACTCACCTTGAAAACTTGTTTCTGTGATGCGTTGAGCAGACACAGGGTGGCAGACTGCAGAGGTGGAAGCTGGTGGTCGGATATTTGTGGGCTGAATCTCCTTCAGTCCCATTCCCATTTCTGGTTGCCCAGAGGCCCGACTTCCTGTGTATGACGCCGAGCCGTAGGATTGCGGGCAGGAGCCAAGTTCTCCATACAGTAAAGACCCCAGTGTGCCTTGGTTATAGTAATATACCTGGCTTCCTTCCTGGCAGGGAAGTGGCAGGCGGCTCTGCCCCTGATTTGGAATCTGAGATGGTGTTCCCTGAGCAAGGCTGGCAGAAAGCGATGGATGTAGAGGGACCATGTTCTTGGCGTCTGAAGTTTTATCATACTGGGCTGCCAGAAACATGGAGGAGGCAGCTGTGTGGCGGTCAGTGAGTGCCAGAGTAAAGTCTCCGAGTGAAGAAGAATTCTTTTCAGTGCTTGCTGTGATGTCCCACTCAAGAACACCTGGATAGGAAGCAGCTGAAGTGGAGATCTGGCTGTGGTCAGTAACTCCAGATAACATAGTCGTGCTAGAATGTTGGTAAAGGTAGGCACTACCCATGAGTGTCTGGAAAGGGGTACCAGTAGCCGATGCCGAACTGACGGCAGGGGCAGAGACTCTGGAGAAGTTGCAGACACTTCGTGTTAGGGAAGTTGCATTGCTCACCACAGGAGGAGAATGCTGCAGAGAATTTAGAGTTCCAAGTAGAGATGGATGTTGGAAATTTTCTGTAAGAACAAGAGGGTCATGAAAAACTCAGGGAGGTTGAGAAATTCTCACTACGTTTGAGGAACGGCATCATCTGAAGGTTCTTGCTATCAGGACACCTCTACTATCACTACTTCCTGAGAAACCCAAAATCAGACAGTTAATGATGGCTGTAAGGACTGAGCAGTTTTCCACTCTTCTCTATTAACTGCCTGTGCTCCCATCTTGGGCACAGACGGGCAGAAGAGCCAAGTGGTGTGGTTCAGAGATTGTTCTCTAGGCTGGAAGCAACCTTCTCCCTGCCCTGTCTTTCCCTTCAGCCTGCACTCGTATTGACTTCTATGCTATTTCCTAGACTGGAAGCATTTTAGAACTAGGAGGCCCTTAGAGAACTTCGATGTTCTCAGTCTCATTTCGTGAGTAAGGAAACTGAGGCTCAGAGAGGTCGGGTTGACTTGTTCAAGTTCTCTCATTATGTTAGTATCATTACCAGGTTTCAGAACCTAAGTATCCTGACTTCCTTGCCAGGACTCCACTCTGAGCATGATACTGCCAGAAAGCAGGAGAAATAGAACTTATAATATAGGCATTTTTTTTGTCCATTAGAAAACAGTACGGCTGTTACCATGGTCGTCTTCAGTGTCTCCCTTTGCTTGTGCAGTTCCCACGCTATTACCTAGAGGTGACGTACAGCTCAGTCCAACTGGTGAATTGAAAGAGTCATTTTTGCCCTCTTCAAGCCTGGTTTCTCATCCTACCTCAAAATGATTACCCGAAAGTGGATTTCTTAAGTGCTTTTGGAAAGGGAAAAGTTATCTGATTACTTCAGATTCCTCACCTATAAAGTGGTTATAACACCACCACCAATAATAA
>NW_028121983.1:0-45674 GCF_965194805.1 Balaenoptera borealis | reverse complement strand
CACCAGGAATTTCAGGTTGCTCAACATATGAAAAGTAAGCAATGTATTCAACCACAATAATGGTGTGAAGTAAAAACACATAATCATATCAATTAATGCAAAAAATCTACAATGAAAATCCAGTCTTATTTCATGAAAAACACTCAAGAAAGCAGGAATAAAAGGAAATTTGCTCAATATGGAAAAGAGTAGTACAAAAAGCCACAGCAAACATCATGCTCAACGTTAAAGACTGAAAGATTTACTCCTGAAATCAGGAACAGGGCCAGGAAGCTGGCCTTCATCACCGTTACTCAGTAGTGTACTGGAAGTTCTACCCAGAATCTTGAGGAAAGAAAGAAAAGGCATCCATGGGTGAATGGAAAAATTAAAACCGTGTCTCTTCACAGAACATAGGTCACATCATCTTATATATAAAACTACCTATAATCAGCCAAGAAATTATTTGAGCTAATCAACTAATTAATAAGCAAAGTTATAGAACAAAATATCAATTCATGAAAATCTATCTTATATGCATACGCTGGCAAAAAATAATCTGAAAAAGAATTTATGAGAACAATTCCATTTTTAATAATGTCAACATCAATATTTAGGAGTATATTTAATCAAGGTACAAGACTTGTTTTTGTGTATGTAAAGTTGTATGTTTGAAATTACTGGAAAGTCAATTACTTTTCAAAACATCATGTATGTCAACAGCATGCCAGAAAAGCAGAGAAAACATCAAGCTTCCATACAGAAGCCAAGCCTTACCCAGATCCAGTTCACCCAAAGTCCACATGTCATTTAGAGGCACTGTGGGAAGGTTATATTAGGAGCCGCGGTCCTCCGTGTTGTGGACGACCTGGATATGGTAGAAACAGTGGGATTTTTCAATTCCAATTTTCCACTTCATTCCACAAAAAAAACTATTAGAACTAATAAATAAATTCAGTAAAGTTGCAAAATCAATACACAGAAATCAGTTGCCTTTCTAAACACTAATAATCAACCATCAGAAAGAGAAAGAAAGCAACCCTATTTACAACTGCATCAAAAAGAACAAAATACCTGGGAATAAAGTCAACCAAGGAGGTGAAAGACCTGCACACTGAAAACTTTAAGACATTGATGAAGACATTGAAAAACACACCAATAAATGGAAAGATATCCTGTTCTCATGGAATGGAACAATTACTATTGTTAAAATATCCATGCTACCCAAAGCAGTGGACACAGTGAATGCAATCCCTCCCAAAATTCCATGGTATTTTCCCCCAAAATAGAGCAAATCCTCCTAATATCTGTGGGGAACCACAAAGGACCCCAAATAGCCAAAGAAACCCTGAAAAAAGAGAACGGGCTGGAGGCATCTCCCTCCCTGACGTCACACTCTGCTGAGAAGCTACAGTCACCAAAACAGTGTGGAACTGGCTCAAAACGGGCACAGGGACCAGAGGAACAGGACAGAGAGACCAGAATTCAACCCACACGGACGGGGTCGGTGAATTTATGACACAGGGACCAAGGACACACCAAGGAGCACGACACGCCCCACGATAAATGGTGCTGGGAAAACTGGACGCCCCATAACTCACGCTGGCTACCCTGCACACAAACCTGACCAAACACCCAGCTTTCCACGCCAAGCCCTCCCTCGCTCACACGAAGACGGACCCCCTCAACGGTCAGTCGCCCACAGGAAGCTTCTCCCCACTTTTCCTCACCGTCTCTTCACCTTTTCCTCAGGCATCACCTGGGTCCTCAGGAAACCTAGTTCCCTAGTCAGCGTGGAGGCAGCCCCACTTTGTCCTGAAGCCGAAACCCCAGCGAGTCCTAAGGAGACGGAGACCGAGCTCCTCTCAGCAGAGACGCTGAGCCCGGCGTCCTACCCGAAGGCCCCCGCCCCCGCCCCCGCCCCCGCGCCTGAGGAGGCTCAACTCCTCTCAGCTGCCCTCACAATCGAGTTCGCAGGGAACGAGCATGCGCTGTGGGTCAGAGAGGCGAACTCGGCGCCACCCTGTGGTCAGTGCAGGAAGTGCAGGCCGCGCCTCCCTCACAGGTCACTGGAGGCAGCGTGCCCTACTGACAGGACTGCTGAATCCATTCAACTGGAAATTCAAACGAAAATGGAGTCTCTATCCCAAAAGTTTTCTAAAATTAGTTAAGGAACAATTAATTGGAAACCATTTGGAATGAAATGAATGTAGATGCAAACTTTACAACTTATACCAAATTCACTCAAAGTTATTCAGAGGCAAATTTTATTTTAGTTTATAATTTATGTTTGGCTGCGTTGGGTCTTCGTTGCTGCATGTGGGCTTTCTCTAGTTGTGTCGAGCGGGCCTACTCTTCGTTGTGGTGCACGGGCTTCTCATTGCGGTGGCTTCTCTTGTGGGCGAGCACGGGCTCTAGGCGCGCAGGCTTCAGTAGTTGTGCCGCGCAGGCTTGGTTGCTCTGCGGCATGTGGGAGCTTCCCGGACCAGGGCTCGAGCCCGTGTCCCCTGCATTGGCAGGCGGACTCTTAACCACTGCGTCACCAGGGAAGTCCCCACAGACAAATTTTAAAAACAAAACTATTCAAGGGGCTTCCCTGGTGGCGCAGTGGTTGAGAATCTGCCTGCTAATGCAGGGGACACGGGTTCGAGCCCTGGTCTGGGAAGATCCCACATGCCGCGGAGCAACTAGGCCCGTGAGCCACAACTACTGAGTCTGCGCGTCTGGAGCCTGTGCTCCGCAACAAGAGAGGCCGCGATAGTGAGAGGCCCGCGCACCGCGATGAAGAGTGGCCCCCGCTTGCCACAACTAGAGAAAGCCTTCGCACAGAAACGAAGACCCAACACAGCCAAAAATAAATTAATTAATTCATCAATTAAAAAAAAAACTGTCTCTCAAATTTAACTTCCAGAATATATTCAGGAAAAACGCATGCGCCCTTTTTGCCCAACCAAAGAAGCGGGCAATGCAAATCAACACTTCAAAGAGGTATCACTTCGAATCAGAAAAAAGGACCATCCTCACAAAGGGTAAAAACCAGATATGCAGGACAAGGAGAGGAGAAAAGGGAGCCTTGTTACGCTGAAGGGGGGAATGGAAATGGCCAACGGCCACTCTGGAGAAGTGTGCTGTGTTTCCTGAAACATCTAAAAAACAGAGCTACAAAGCATAGGGCGCTTCCACTCATGGGCCTATATGTTGGCAAAACCAAAAATCCACAGGACGCAGGCACCCCGTTTACTGCTGCTATGTTTACAACAGCCTCGACTTGGGTACAACTTAATAGTCCTTGGAAGGAAAAAACGGTGAAAGAACATTTGGTACTTAAGCACAACGGAATATTACTCAGCCCTGAAATCAATGAAATGAGGCCAGTTGCAGCAACTCAGGGGGACTTATGTATGGTCATTGAGAGTGAAATAAGTTAGACAGCAAGAGAAACCTATCATAAGATATCACTTATAAAGGGAATCTAAAAATCGCCAACCATGAACTGAATTACAAACAGAACACCATCACACATTTACAAAACACACTTACGGCTGCTTAAGGGGAAAAGTGTGGTGCGGTGATGCATAAACCAGGAGGTTGAAATTGGCACAGATACCGTTCCATACGCCAATAATGTAATCGCCAAGACATACTCATTGTTCAAGGAACTGGACTCAGCACACTCTATTCACAGAAAAAACATATATCTGACTACTAGAAACTAGAAAAGAATGTATTGATGTCTCTCTGTAAGTGACTCAGGTGGATGTACAGCACCAAGAAACACAACATTGCAAATCAGCTACACCCCATTATAAAAATTAATTATAAAAAAAGAAAGACAGTGAGAGAGAGAGGAATTCTCACAAAATTCAATCAGGGGCTGTGATGCAACTGGACTGACCACATCTACACTCACAGCTGAATGGAACGTAAGGCTGGACACCCTAACCCTAACCCTAACCCAACCCTAACCCTACCTTAACCCTAACTCTAACCCAACCCTAACCCTAACCCTAAACCTAAACCCTAACCCTAACCCCTAACCCTAACCCAACCCTAAGCCTAACCCTAACCCCTAGCCCTAGCCCTAGCCCTAACCCTGACCCTAACCCCTAACCCTTAACCCCTAACCCCTAACCCTAACCAAGTTCACAAGTAAACTTCTCACCCACCTGGAGAGAGTGATTTAATTTGAAAGAGTAAAGACACAATCAGCTCAGTAATTGGCCACGGGGGCTGGAGGGGCCAAGGCTAACCTGAGCTGGAGGAACGTGGGTGCCTGCCTGGATGCTCAGAGGCCAAGGGCTGTCCTGAGACCTGCTTGGACACCCGTGCAGATGGAACAAAGGATCCGTCCAGTCCCAAGAGGGCCCCACCAGCCCTCACGAACGCAACACCAGACTTCCCTGGTGGCGCGGTGGTTAAGAATCCACCTGCCCATGCAGGGGACACGGGTTTGAGCCCTGGTCCGGGAAGATCCCACATGCTGTGGAGCAACTAAGCCCGTGCACCACAACTACTGAGCCTGCGCTCTAGAACCCGCGAGCCCCAACTGCTGAAGCCCACGCGCTTAGAGCCTGTGCTCTGCAACAAGAGAAGCCACCGCAATGAGAAGCCCCCACTCGCCGCAACTAGAGAAAGCCTCCGTGCAGCAATGCAGACCCAACACAGCCCAAAATTAATTAATTAATTAATTAAGGAAAAAAAAAAAAGGCAGCACCTGGGGGCTGGCAGACTAAGGAACCAAGTCTTACATCACGTCTACTTAGTATCCTGCGTGTCAGGGCCATGCTGGACCTGGGGCTGCCCAGACAGAGTGGGGCCTGCATCACCCTTCCCAGGAGGGAGGGTGGAGGGAAACCCTGCATGACCTCTGAGGCCCTAAGAACCCTTGACTAAGGCTGAGCTCAATTTGAAACAGTGGGTGACCAGAGCAGACATTTCATTCATCTATCAATGAGAATCCAGCACTGGAGGAGCAGAAAACAATGGCCTCGCTCAACCTTGACGCTAATCCTGACACGGACCCTAACCCTAAACTCTGATCCTGACCCTAAGCCCTGACCTAACCTTAGCCTAACCCGTACCCTAAACCTGTACCTTACCCTAACCCATGCTCTACCCGCATCCCTACCTGTACCCCAATTCTCACCCATACCCTAACACCCACTCTAACACAGAACCCTAACACCCTGAGACCAAAACCATAAACCTTAACCAATAAGCAAAACCATAACCATAACCAAACCATAAAATATATTCATTAACCATACCCATAAATAACTCATTAACCATAAAATTTAAACCATAACAGCAACCATAAACCATACACAGCCCCAACCCTCACACCAGCCCCAGCCCTAATGCTAACCCTCCAAACCACTTACACCAAGCCAAGTCTAATCAGATTATACAAATACATCTCGAAAAAGAAAACTGGGGAATTCTCGGGTGGCCCAGTGGGTAGGACTCTGTGCTTTCACTGCCAAGGGCTCGGGTTCGATCCCTGACTGGGGAACTAAGATCCCACAAGCCATGGGACGTGGCCAAAATAAATAAATAATTAAAATGAAATAAAACCACTATTTTAAAAAAGATTTTAAAAATAAAGGAAAAAAAACAAGAAAACTACCCCAGTACAACTTATAAATATGAATGTAAAAATCGATCACACAATGATAGCAACATGAAACCAACAGAACTTTAAATGGATAATGCCATAAGCAAGTATCTCTACACCAGGAATTTCAGGTTGCTCAACATATGAAAAGTAAGCAATGTATTCAACCACAATAATGGTGTGAAGTAAAAACACATAATCATATCAATTAATGCAAAAAATCTACAATGAAAATCCAGTCTTATTTCATGAAAAACACTCAAGAAAGCAGGAATAAAAGGAAATTTGCTCAATATGGAAAAGAGTAGTACAAAAAGCCACAGCAAACATCATGCTCAACGTTAAAGACTGAAAGATTTACTCCTGAAATCAGGAACAGGGCCAGGAAGCTGGCCTTCATCACCGTTACTCAATAGTGTACTGGAAGTTCTACCCAGAATCTTGAGGAAAGAAATAAAAGGCATCCATGGGTGAATGGAAAAATTAAAACCGTGTCTCTTCACAGAACATAGGTCACATCATCTTATATATAAAACTACCTATAATCAGCCAAGAAATTATTTGAGCTAATCAACTAATTAATAAGCAAAGTTATAGAACAAAATATCAATTCATGAAAATCTATCTTATATGCATACGCTGGCAAAAAATAATCTGAAAAAGAATTTATGAGAACAATTCCATTTTTAATAATGTCAACATCAATATTTAGGAGTATATTTAATCAAGGTACAAGACTTGTTTTTGTGTATGTAAAGTTGTATGTTTGAAATTACTGGAAAGTCAATTACTTTTCAAAACATCATGTATGTCAACAGCATGCCAGAAAAGCAGAGAAAACATCAAGCTTCCATACAGAAGCCAAGCCTTACCCAGATCCAGTTCACCCAAAGTCCACATGTCATTTAGAGGCACTGTGGGAAGGTTATATTAGGAGCCGCGGTCCTCCGTGTTGTGGACGACCTGGATATGGTAGAAACAGTGGGATTTTTCAATTCCAATTTTCCACTTCATTCCACAAAAAAAACTATTAGAACTAATAAATCAATTCAGTAAAGTTGCAAAATCAATACACAGAAATCAGTTGCCTTTCTAAACACTAATAATCAACCATCAGAAAGAGAAAGAAAGCAACCCTATTTACAACTGCATCAAAAAGAACAAAATACCTGGGAATAAAGTCAACCAAGGAGGTGAAAGACCTGCACACTGAAAACTTTAAGACATTGATGAAGACATTGAAAAACACACCAATAAATGGAAAGATATCCTGTTCTCATGGAATGGAACAATTACTATTGTTAAAATATCCATGCTACCCAAAGCAGTGGACACAGTGAATGCAATCCCTCCCAAAATTCCATGGTATTTTCCCCCAAAATAGAGCAAATCCTCCTAATATCTGTGGGGAACCACAAAGGACCCCAAATAGCCAAAGAAACCCTGAAAAAAGAGAACGGGCTGGAGGCATCTCCCTCCCTGACGTCACACTCTGCTGAGAAGCTACAGTCACCAAAACAGTGTGGAACTGGCTCAAAACGGGCACAGGGACCAGAGGAACAGGACAGAGAGACCAGAATTCAACCCACACGGACGGGGTCGGTGAATTTATGACACAGGGACCAAGGACACACCAAGGAGCACGACACGCCCCACGATAAATGGTGCTGGGAAAACTGGACGCCCCATAACTCACGCTGGCTACCCTGCACACAAACCTGACCAAACACCCAGCTTTCCACGCCAAGCCCTCCCTCGCTCACACGAAGACGGACCCCCTCAACGGTCAGTCGCCCACAGGAAGCTTCTCCCCACTTTTCCTCACCGTCTCTTCACCTTTTCCTCAGGCATCACCTGGGTCCTCAGGAAACCTAGTTCCCTAGTCAGCGTGGAGGCAGCCCCACTTTGTCCTGAAGCCGAAACCCCAGCGAGTCCTAAGGAGACGGAGACCGAGCTCCTCTCAGCAGAGACGCTGAGCCCGGCGTCCTACCCGAAGGCCCCCGCCCCCGCCCCCGCCCCCGCGCCTGAGGAGGCTCAACTCCTCTCAGCTGCCCTCACAATCGAGTTCGCAGGGAACGAGCATGCGCTGTGGGTCAGAGAGGCGAACTCGGCGCCACCCTGTGGTCAGTGCAGGAAGTGCAGGCCGCGCCTCCCTCACAGGTCACTGGAGGCAGCGTGCCCTACTGACAGGACTGCTGAATCCATTCAACTGGAAATTCAAACGAAAATGGAGTCTCTATCCCAAAAGTTTTCTAAAATTAGTTAAGGAACAATTAATTGGAAACCATTTGGAATGAAATGAATGTAGATGCAAACTTTACAACTTATACCAAATTCACTCAAAGTTATTCAGAGGCAAATTTTATTTTAGTTTATAATTTATGTTTGGCTGCGTTGGGTCTTCGTTGCTGCATGTGGGCTTTCTCTAGTTGTGTCGAGCGGGCCTACTCTTCGTTGTGGTGCACGGGCTTCTCATTGCGGTGGCTTCTCTTGTGGGCGAGCACGGGCTCTAGGCGCGCAGGCTTCAGTAGTTGTGCCGCGCAGGCTTGGTTGCTCTGCGGCATGTGGGAGCTTCCCGGACCAGGGCTCGAGCCCGTGTCCCCTGCATTGGCAGGCGGACTCTTAACCACTGCGTCACCAGGGAAGTCCCCACAGACAAATTTTAAAAACAAAACTATTCAAGGGGCTTCCCTGGTGGCGCAGTGGTTGAGAATCTGCCTGCTAATGCAGGGGACACGGGTTCGAGCCCTGGTCTGGGAAGATCCCACATGCCGCGGAGCAACTAGGCCCGTGAGCCACAACTACTGAGTCTGCGCGTCTGGAGCCTGTGCTCCGCAACAAGAGAGGCCGCGATAGTGAGAGGCCCGCGCACCGCGATGAAGAGTGGCCCCCGCTTGCCACAACTAGAGAAAGCCTTCGCACAGAAACGAAGACCCAACACAGCCAAAAATAAATTAATTAATTCATCAATTAAAAAAAAAACTGTCTCTCAAATTTAACTTCCAGAATATATTCAGGAAAAACGCATACGCCCTTTTTGCCCAACCAAAGAAGCGGGCAATGCAAATCAACACTTCAAAGAGGTATCACTTCGAATCAGAAAAAAGGACCATCCTCACAAAGGGTAAAAACCAGATATGCAGGACAAGGAGAGGAGAAAAGGGAGCCTTGTTACGCTGAAGGGGGGAATGGAAATGGCCAACGGCCACTCTGGAGAAGTGTGCTGTGTTTCCTGAAACATCTAAAAAACAGAGCTACAAAGCATAGGGCGCTTCCACTCATGGGCCTATATGTTGGCAAAACCAAAAATCCACAGGACGCAGGCACCCCGTTTACTGCTGCTATGTTTACAACAGCCTCGACTTGGGTACAACTTAATAGTCCTTGGAAGGAAAAAACGGTGAAAGAACATTTGGTACTTAAGCACAACGGAATATTACTCAGCCCTGAAATCAATGAAATGAGGCCAGTTGCAGCAACTCAGGGGGACTTATGTATGGTCATTGAGAGTGAAATAAGTTAGACAGCAAGAGAAACCTATCATAAGATATCACTTATAAAGGGAATCTAAAAATCGCCAACCATGAACTGAATTACAAACAGAACACCATCACACATTTACAAAACACACTTACGGCTGCTTAAGGGGAAAAGTGTGGTGCGGTGATGCATAAACCAGGAGGTTGAAATTGGCACAGATACCGTTCCATACGCCAATAATGTAATCGCCAAGACATACTCATTGTTCAAGGAACTGGACTCAGCACACTCTATTCACAGAAAAAACATATATCTGACTACTAGAAACTAGAAAAGAATGTATTGATGTCTCTCTGTAAGTGACTCAGGTGGATGTACAGCACCAAGAAACACAACATTGCAAATCAGCTACACCCCATTATAAAAATTAATTATAAAAAAAGAAAGACAGTGAGAGAGAGAGGAATTCTCACAAAATTCAATCAGGGGCTGTGATGCAACTGGACTGACCACATCTACACTCACAGCTGAATGGAACGTAAGGCTGGACACCCTAACCCTAACCCTAACCCAACCCTAACCCTACCTTAACCCTAACTCTAACCCAACCCTAACCCTAACCCTAAACCTAAACCCTAACCCTAACCCCTAACCCTAACCCAACCCTAAGCCTAACCCTAACCCCTAGCCCTAGCCCTAGCCCTAACCCTGACCCTAACCCCTAACCCTTAACCCCTAACCCCTAACCCTAACCAAGTTCACAAGTAAACTTCTCACCCACCTGGAGAGAGTGATTTAATTTGAAAGAGTAAAGACACAATCAGCTCAGTAATTGGCCACGGGGGCTGGAGGGGCCAAGGCTAACCTGAGCTGGAGGAACGTGGGTGCCTGCCTGGATGCTCAGAGGCCAAGGGCTGTCCTGAGACCTGCTTGGACACCCGTGCAGATGGAACAAAGGATCCGTCCAGTCCCAAGAGGGCCCCACCAGCCCTCACGAACGCAACACCAGACTTCCCTGGTGGCGCGGTGGTTAAGAATCCACCTGCCCATGCAGGGGACACGGGTTTGAGCCCTGGTCCGGGAAGATCCCACATGCTGTGGAGCAACTAAGCCCGTGCACCACAACTACTGAGCCTGCGCTCTAGAACCCGCGAGCCCCAACTGCTGAAGCCCACGCGCTTAGAGCCTGTGCTCTGCAACAAGAGAAGCCACCGCAATGAGAAGCCCCCACTCGCCGCAACTAGAGAAAGCCTCCGTGCAGCAATGCAGACCCAACACAGCCCAAAATTAATTAATTAATTAATTAAGGAAAAAAAAAAAAGGCAGCACCTGGGGGCTGGCAGACTAAGGAACCAAGTCTTACATCACGTCTACTTAGTATCCTGCGTGTCAGGGCCATGCTGGACCTGGGGCTGCCCAGACAGAGTGGGGCCTGCATCACCCTTCCCAGGAGGGAGGGTGGAGGGAAACCCTGCATGACCTCTGAGGCCCTAAGAACCCTTGACTAAGGCTGAGCTCAATTTGAAACAGTGGGTGACCAGAGCAGACATTTCATTCATCTATCAATGAGAATCCAGCACTGGAGGAGCAGAAAACAATGGCCTCGCTCAACCTTGACGCTAATCCTGACACGGACCCTAACCCTAAACTCTGATCCTGACCCTAAGCCCTGACCTAACCTTAGCCTAACCCGTACCCTAAACCTGTACCTTACCCTAACCCATGCTCTACCCGCATCCCTACCTGTACCCCAATTCTCACCCATACCCTAACACCCACTCTAACACAGAACCCTAACACCCTGAGACCAAAACCATAAACCTTAACCAATAAGCAAAACCATAACCATAACCAAACCATAAAATATATTCATTAACCATACCCATAAATAACTCATTAACCATAAAATTTAAACCATAACAGCAACCATAAACCATACACAGCCCCAACCCTCACACCAGCCCCAGCCCTAATGCTAACCCTCCAAACCACTTACACCAAGCCAAGTCTAATCAGATTATACAAATACATCTCGAAAAAGAAAACTGGGGAATTCTCGGGTGGCCCAGTGGGTAGGACTCTGTGCTTTCACTGCCAAGGGCTCGGGTTCGATCCCTGACTGGGGAACTAAGATCCCACAAGCCATGGGACGTGGCCAAAATAAATAAATAATTAAAATGAAATAAAACCACTATTTTAAAAAAGATTTTAAAAATAAAGGAAAAAAAACAAGAAAACTACCCCAGTACAACTTATAAATATGAATGTAAAAATCGATCACACAATGATAGCAACATGAAACCAACAGAACTTTAAATGGATAATGCCATAAGCAAGTATCTCTACACCAGGAATTTCAGGTTGCTCAACATATGAAAAGTAAGCAATGTATTCAACCACAATAATGGTGTGAAGTAAAAACACATAATCATATCAATTAATGCAAAAAATCTACAATGAAAATCCAGTCTTATTTCATGAAAAACACTCAAGAAAGCAGGAATAAAAGGAAATTTGCTCAATATGGAAAAGAGTAGTACAAAAAGCCACAGCAAACATCATGCTCAACGTTAAAGACTGAAAGATTTACTCCTGAAATCAGGAACAGGGCCAGGAAGCTGGCCTTCATCACCGTTACTCAATAGTGTACTGGAAGTTCTACCCAGAATCTTGAGGAAAGAAATAAAAGGCATCCATGGGTGAATGGAAAAATTAAAACCGTGTCTCTTCACAGAACATAGGTCACATCATCTTATATATAAAACTACCTATAATCAGCCAAGAAATTATTTGAGCTAATCAACTAATTAATAAGCAAAGTTATAGAACAAAATATCAATTCATGAAAATCTATCTTATATGCATACGCTGGCAAAAAATAATCTGAAAAAGAATTTATGAGAACAATTCCATTTTTAATAATGTCAACATCAATATTTAGGAGTATATTTAATCAAGGTACAAGACTTGTTTTTGTGTATGTAAAGTTGTATGTTTGAAATTACTGGAAAGTCAATTACTTTTCAAAACATCATGTATGTCAACAGCATGCCAGAAAAGCAGAGAAAACATCAAGCTTCCATACAGAAGCCAAGCCTTACCCAGATCCAGTTCACCCAAAGTCCACATGTCATTTAGAGGCACTGTGGGAAGGTTATATTAGGAGCCGCGGTCCTCCGTGTTGTGGACGACCTGGATATGGTAGAAACAGTGGGATTTTTCAATTCCAATTTTCCACTTCATTCCACAAAAAAAACTATTAGAACTAATAAATCAATTCAGTAAAGTTGCAAAATCAATACACAGAAATCAGTTGCCTTTCTAAACACTAATAATCAACCATCAGAAAGAGAAAGAAAGCAACCCTATTTACAACTGCATCAAAAAGAACAAAATACCTGGGAATAAAGTCAACCAAGGAGGTGAAAGACCTGCACACTGAAAACTTTAAGACATTGATGAAGACATTGAAAAACACACCAATAAATGGAAAGATATCCTGTTCTCATGGAATGGAACAATTACTATTGTTAAAATATCCATGCTACCCAAAGCAGTGGACACAGTGAATGCAATCCCTCCCAAAATTCCATGGTATTTTCCCCCAAAATAGAGCAAATCCTCCTAATATCTGTGGGGAACCACAAAGGACCCCAAATAGCCAAAGAAACCCTGAAAAAAGAGAACGGGCTGGAGGCATCTCCCTCCCTGACGTCACACTCTGCTGAGAAGCTACAGTCACCAAAACAGTGTGGAACTGGCTCAAAACGGGCACAGGGACCAGAGGAACAGGACAGAGAGACCAGAATTCAACCCACACGGACGGGGTCGGTGAATTTATGACACAGGGACCAAGGACACACCAAGGAGCACGACACGCCCCACGATAAATGGTGCTGGGAAAACTGGATGCCCCATAACTCACGCTGGCTACCCTGCACACAAACCTGACCAAACACCCAGCTTTCCACGCCAAGCCCTCCCTCGCTCACACGAAGACGGACCCCCTCAACGGTCAGTCGCCCACAGGAAGCTTCTCCCCACTTTTCCTCACCGTCTCTTCACCTTTTCCTCAGGCATCACCTGGGTCCTCAGGAAACCTAGTTCCCTAGTCAGCGTGGAGGCAGCCCCACTTTGTCCTGAAGCCGAAACCCCAGCGAGTCCTAAGGAGACGGAGACCGAGCTCCTCTCAGCAGAGACGCTGAGCCCGGCGTCCTACCCGAAGGCCCCCGCCCCCGCCCCCGCCCCCGCGCCTGAGGAGGCTCAACTCCTCTCAGCTGCCCTCACAATCGAGTTCGCAGGGAACGAGCATGCGCTGTGGGTCAGAGAGGCGAACTCGGCGCCACCCTGTGGTCAGTGCAGGAAGTGCAGGCCGCGCCTCCCTCACAGGTCACTGGAGGCAGCGTGCCCTACTGACAGGACTGCTGAATCCATTCAACTGGAAATTCAAACGAAAATGGAGTCTCTATCCCAAAAGTTTTCTAAAATTAGTTAAGGAACAATTAATTGGAAACCATTTGGAATGAAATGAATGTAGATGCAAACTTTACAACTTATACCAAATTCACTCAAAGTTATTCAGAGGCAAATTTTATTTTAGTTTATAATTTATGTTTGGCTGCGTTGGGTCTTCGTTGCTGCATGTGGGCTTTCTCTAGTTGTGTCGAGCGGGCCTACTCTTCGTTGTGGTGCACGGGCTTCTCATTGCGGTGGCTTCTCTTGTGGGCGAGCACGGGCTCTAGGCGCGCAGGCTTCAGTAGTTGTGCCGCGCAGGCTTGGTTGCTCTGCGGCATGTGGGAGCTTCCCGGACCAGGGCTCGAGCCCGTGTCCCCTGCATTGGCAGGCGGACTCTTAACCACTGCGTCACCAGGGAAGTCCCCACAGACAAATTTTAAAAACAAAACTATTCAAGGGGCTTCCCTGGTGGCGCAGTGGTTGAGAATCTGCCTGCTAATGCAGGGGACACGGGTTCGAGCCCTGGTCTGGGAAGATCCCACATGCCGCGGAGCAACTAGGCCCGTGAGCCACAACTACTGAGTCTGCGCCTCTGGAGCCTGTGCTCCGCAACAAGAGAGGCCGCGATAGTGAGAGGCCCGCGCACCGCGATGAAGAGTGGCCCCCGCTTGCCACAACTAGAGAAAGCCTTCGCACAGAAACGAAGACCCAACACAGCCAAAAATAAATTAATTAATTCATCAATTAAAAAAAAAACTGTCTCTCAAATTTAACTTCCAGAATATATTCAGGAAAAACGCATACGCCCTTTTTGCCCAACCAAAGAAGCGGGCAATGCAAATCAACACTTCAAAGAGGTATCACTTCGAATCAGAAAAAAGGACCATCCTCACAAAGGGTAAAAACCAGATATGCAGGACAAGGAGAGGAGAAAAGGGAGCCTTGTTACGCTGAAGGGGGGAATGGAAATGGCCAACGGCCACTCTGGAGAAGTGTGCTGTGTTTCCTGAAACATCTAAAAAACAGAGCTACAAAGCATAGGGCGCTTCCACTCATGGGCCTATATGTTGGCAAAACCAAAAATCCACAGGACGCAGGCACCCCGTTTACTGCTGCTATGTTTACAACAGCCTCGACTTGGGTACAACTTAATAGTCCTTGGAAGGAAAAAACGGTGAAAGAACATTTGGTACTTAAGCACAACGGAATATTACTCAGCCCTGAAATCAATGAAATGAGGCCAGTTGCAGCAACTCAGGGGGACTTATGTATGGTCATTGAGAGTGAAATAAGTTAGACAGCAAGAGAAACCTATCATAAGATATCACTTATAAAGGGAATCTAAAAATCGCCAACCATGAACTGAATTACAAACAGAACACCATCACACATTTACAAAACACACTTACGGCTGCTTAAGGGGAAAAGTGTGGTGCGGTGATGCATAAACCAGGAGGTTGAAATTGGCACAGATACCGTTCCATACGCCAATAATGTAATCGCCAAGACATACTCATTGTTCAAGGAACTGGACTCAGCACACTCTATTCACAGAAAAAACATATATCTGACTACTAGAAACTAGAAAAGAATGTATTGATGTCTCTCTGTAAGTGACTCAGGTGGATGTACAGCACCAAGAAACACAACATTGCAAATCAGCTACACCCCATTATAAAAATTAATTATAAAAAAAGAAAGACAGTGAGAGAGAGAGGAATTCTCACAAAATTCAATCAGGGGCTGTGATGCAACTGGACTGACCACATCTACACTCACAGCTGAATGGAACGTAAGGCTGGACACCCTAACCCTAACCCTAACCCAACCCTAACCCTACCTTAACCCTAACTCTAACCCAACCCTAACCCTAACCCTAAACCTAAACCCTAACCCTAACCCCTAACCCTAACCCAACCCTAAGCCTAACCCTAACCCCTAGCCCTAGCCCTAGCCCTAACCCTGACCCTAACCCCTAACCCTTAACCCCTAACCCCTAACCCTAACCAAGTTCACAAGTAAACTTCTCACCCACCTGGAGAGAGTGATTTAATTTGAAAGAGTAAAGACACAATCAGCTCAGTAATTGGCCACGGGGGCTGGAGGGGCCAAGGCTAACCTGAGCTGGAGGAACGTGGGTGCCTGCCTGGATGCTCAGAGGCCAAGGGCTGTCCTGAGACCTGCTTGGACACCCGTGCAGATGGAACAAAGGATCCGTCCAGTCCCAAGAGGGCCCCACCAGCCCTCACGAACGCAACACCAGACTTCCCTGGTGGCGCGGTGGTTAAGAATCCACCTGCCCATGCAGGGGACACGGGTTTGAGCCCTGGTCCGGGAAGATCCCACATGCTGTGGAGCAACTAAGCCCGTGCACCACAACTACTGAGCCTGCGCTCTAGAACCCGCGAGCCCCAACTGCTGAAGCCCACGCGCTTAGAGCCTGTGCTCTGCAACAAGAGAAGCCACCGCAATGAGAAGCCCCCACTCGCCGCAACTAGAGAAAGCCTCCGTGCAGCAATGCAGACCCAACACAGCCCAAAATTAATTAATTAATTAATTAAGGAAAAAAAAAAAAAGGCAGCACCTGGGGGCTGGCAGACTAAGGAACCAAGTCTTACATCACGTCTACTTAGTATCCTGCGTGTCAGGGCCATGCTGGACCTGGGGCTGCCCAGACAGAGTGGGGCCTGCATCACCCTTCCCAGGAGGGAGGGTGGAGGGAAACCCTGCATGACCTCTGAGGCCCTAAGAACCCTTGACTAAGGCTGAGCTCAATTTGAAACAGTGGGTGACCAGAGCAGACATTTCATTCATCTATCAATGAGAATCCAGCACTGGAGGAGCAGAAAACAATGGCCTCGCTCAACCTTGACGCTAATCCTGACACGGACCCTAACCCTAAACTCTGATCCTGACCCTAAGCCCTGACCTAACCTTAGCCTAACCCGTACCCTAAACCTGTACCTTACCCTAACCCATGCTCTACCCGCATCCCTACCTGTACCCCAATTCTCACCCATACCCTAACACCCACTCTAACACAGAACCCTAACACCCTGAGACCAAAACCATAAACCTTAACCAATAAGCAAAACCATAACCATAACCAAACCATAAAATATATTCATTAACCATACCCATAAATAACTCATTAACCATAAAATTTAAACCATAACAGCAACCATAAACCATACACAGCCCCAACCCTCACACCAGCCCCAGCCCTAATGCTAACCCTCCAAACCACTTACACCAAGCCAAGTCTAATCAGATTATACAAATACATCTCGAAAAAGAAAACTGGGGAATTCTCGGGTGGCCCAGTGGGTAGGACTCTGTGCTTTCACTGCCAAGGGCTCGGGTTCGATCCCTGACTGGGGAACTAAGATCCCACAAGCCATGGGACGTGGCCAAAATAAATAAATAATTAAAATGAAATAAAACCACTATTTTAAAAAAGATTTTAAAAATAAAGGAAAAAAAACAAGAAAACTACCCCAGTACAACTTATAAATATGAATGTAAAAATCGATCACACAATGATAGCAACATGAAACCAACAGAACTTTAAATGGATAATGCCATAAGCAAGTATCTCTACACCAGGAATTTCAGGTTGCTCAACATATGAAAAGTAAGCAATGTATTCAACCACAATAATGGTGTGAAGTAAAAACACATAATCATATCAATTAATGCAAAAAATCTACAATGAAAATCCAGTCTTATTTCATGAAAAACACTCAAGAAAGCAGGAATAAAAGGAAATTTGCTCAATATGGAAAAGAGTAGTACAAAAAGCCACAGCAAACATCATGCTCAACGTTAAAGACTGAAAGATTTACTCCTGAAATCAGGAACAGGGCCAGGAAGCTGGCCTTCATCACCGTTACTCAATAGTGTACTGGAAGTTCTACCCAGAATCTTGAGGAAAGAAATAAAAGGCATCCATGGGTGAATGGAAAAATTAAAACCGTGTCTCTTCACAGAACATAGGTCACATCATCTTATATATAAAACTACCTATAATCAGCCAAGAAATTATTTGAGCTAATCAACTAATTAATAAGCAAAGTTATAGAACAAAATATCAATTCATGAAAATCTATCTTATATGCATACGCTGGCAAAAAATAATCTGAAAAAGAATTTATGAGAACAATTCCATTTTTAATAATGTCAACATCAATATTTAGGAGTATATTTAATCAAGGTACAAGACTTGTTTTTGTGTATGTAAAGTTGTATGTTTGAAATTACTGGAAAGTCAATTACTTTTCAAAACATCATGTATGTCAACAGCATGCCAGAAAAGCAGAGAAAACATCAAGCTTCCATACAGAAGCCAAGCCTTACCCAGATCCAGTTCACCCAAAGTCCACATGTCATTTAGAGGCACTGTGGGAAGGTTATATTAGGAGCCGCGGTCCTCCGTGTTGTGGACGACCTGGATATGGTAGAAACAGTGGGATTTTTCAATTCCAATTTTCCACTTCATTCCACAAAAAAAACTATTAGAACTAATAAATAAATTCAGTAAAGTTGCAAAATCAATACACAGAAATCAGTTGCCTTTCTAAACACTAATAATCAACCATCAGAAAGAGAAAGAAAGCAACCCTATTTACAACTGCATCAAAAAGAACAAAATACCTGGGAATAAAGTCAACCAAGGAGGTGAAAGACCTGCACACTGAAAACTTTAAGACATTGATGAAGACATTGAAAAACACACCAATAAATGGAAAGATATCCTGTTCTCATGGAATGGAACAATTACTATTGTTAAAATATCCATGCTACCCAAAGCAGTGGACACAGTGAATGCAATCCCTCCCAAAATTCCATGGTATTTTCCCCCAAAATAGAGCAAATCCTCCTAATATCTGTGGGGAACCACAAAGGACCCCAAATAGCCAAAGAAACCCTGAAAAAAGAGAACGGGCTGGAGGCATCTCCCTCCCTGACGTCACACTCTGCTGAGAAGCTACAGTCACCAAAACAGTGTGGAACTGGCTCAAAACGGGCACAGGGACCAGAGGAACAGGACAGAGAGACCAGAATTCAACCCACACGGACGGGGTCGGTGAATTTATGACACAGGGACCAAGGACACACCAAGGAGCACGACACGCCCCACGATAAATGGTGCTGGGAAAACTGGACGCCCCATAACTCACGCTGGCTACCCTGCACACAAACCTGACCAAACACCCAGCTTTCCACGCCAAGCCCTCCCTCGCTCACACGAAGACGGACCCCCTCAACGGTCAGTCGCCCACAGGAAGCTTCTCCCCACTTTTCCTCACCGTCTCTTCACCTTTTCCTCAGGCATCACCTGGGTCCTCAGGAAACCTAGTTCCCTAGTCAGCGTGGAGGCAGCCCCACTTTGTCCTGAAGCCGAAACCCCAGCGAGTCCTAAGGAGACGGAGACCGAGCTCCTCTCAGCAGAGACGCTGAGCCCGGCGTCCTACCCGAAGGCCCCCGCCCCCGCCCCCGCCCCCGCGCCTGAGGAGGCTCAACTCCTCTCAGCTGCCCTCACAATCGAGTTCGCAGGGAACGAGCATGCGCTGTGGGTCAGAGAGGCGAACTCGGCGCCACCCTGTGGTCAGTGCAGGAAGTGCAGGCCGCGCCTCCCTCACAGGTCACTGGAGGCAGCGTGCCCTACTGACAGGACTGCTGAATCCATTCAACTGGAAATTCAAACGAAAATGGAGTCTCTATCCCAAAAGTTTTCTAAAATTAGTTAAGGAACAATTAATTGGAAACCATTTGGAATGAAATGAATGTAGATGCAAACTTTACAACTTATACCAAATTCACTCAAAGTTATTCAGAGGCAAATTTTATTTTAGTTTATAATTTATGTTTGGCTGCGTTGGGTCTTCGTTGCTGCATGTGGGCTTTCTCTAGTTGTGTCGAGCGGGCCTACTCTTCGTTGTGGTGCACGGGCTTCTCATTGCGGTGGCTTCTCTTGTGGGCGAGCACGGGCTCTAGGCGCGCAGGCTTCAGTAGTTGTGCCGCGCAGGCTTGGTTGCTCTGCGGCATGTGGGAGCTTCCCGGACCAGGGCTCGAGCCCGTGTCCCCTGCATTGGCAGGCGGACTCTTAACCACTGCGTCACCAGGGAAGTCCCCACAGACAAATTTTAAAAACAAAACTATTCAAGGGGCTTCCCTGGTGGCGCAGTGGTTGAGAATCTGCCTGCTAATGCAGGGGACACGGGTTCGAGCCCTGGTCTGGGAAGATCCCACATGCCGCGGAGCAACTAGGCCCGTGAGCCACAACTACTGAGTCTGCGCCTCTGGAGCCTGTGCTCCGCAACAAGAGAGGCCGCGATAGTGAGAGGCCCGCGCACCGCGATGAAGAGTGGCCCCCGCTTGCCACAACTAGAGAAAGCCTTCGCACAGAAACGAAGACCCAACACAGCCAAAAATAAATTAATTAATTCATCAATTAAAAAAAAAACTGTCTCTCAAATTTAACTTCCAGAATATATTCAGGAAAAACGCATACGCCCTTTTTGCCCAACCAAAGAAGCGGGCAATGCAAATCAACACTTCAAAGAGGTATCACTTCGAATCAGAAAAAAGGACCATCCTCACAAAGGGTAAAAACCAGATATGCAGGACAAGGAGAGGAGAAAAGGGAGCCTTGTTACGCTGAAGGGGGGAATGGAAATGGCCAACGGCCACTCTGGAGAAGTGTGCTGTGTTTCCTGAAACATCTAAAAAACAGAGCTACAAAGCATAGGGCGCTTCCACTCATGGGCCTATATGTTGGCAAAACCAAAAATCCACAGGACGCAGGCACCCCGTTTACTGCTGCTATGTTTACAACAGCCTCGACTTGGGTACAACTTAATAGTCCTTGGAAGGAAAAAACGGTGAAAGAACATTTGGTACTTAAGCACAACGGAATATTACTCAGCCCTGAAATCAATGAAATGAGGCCAGTTGCAGCAACTCAGGGGGACTTATGTATGGTCATTGAGAGTGAAATAAGTTAGACAGCAAGAGAAACCTATCATAAGATATCACTTATAAAGGGAATCTAAAAATCGCCAACCATGAACTGAATTACAAACAGAACACCATCACACATTTACAAAACACACTTACGGCTGCTTAAGGGGAAAAGTGTGGTGCGGTGATGCATAAACCAGGAGGTTGAAATTGGCACAGATACCGTTCCATACGCCAATAATGTAATCGCCAAGACATACTCATTGTTCAAGGAACTGGACTCAGCACACTCTATTCACAGAAAAAACATATATCTGACTACTAGAAACTAGAAAAGAATGTATTGATGTCTCTCTGTAAGTGACTCAGGTGGATGTACAGCACCAAGAAACACAACATTGCAAATCAGCTACACCCCATTATAAAAATTAATTATAAAAAAAGAAAGACAGTGAGAGAGAGAGGAATTCTCACAAAATTCAATCAGGGGCTGTGATGCAACTGGACTGACCACATCTACACTCACAGCTGAATGGAACGTAAGGCTGGACACCCTAACCCTAACCCTAACCCAACCCTAACCCTACCTTAACCCTAACTCTAACCCAACCCTAACCCTAACCCTAAACCTAAACCCTAACCCTAACCCCTAACCCTAACCCAACCCTAAGCCTAACCCTAACCCCTAGCCCTAGCCCTAGCCCTAACCCTGACCCTAACCCCTAACCCTTAACCCCTAACCCCTAACCCTAACCAAGTTCACAAGTAAACTTCTCACCCACCTGGAGAGAGTGATTTAATTTGAAAGAGTAAAGACACAATCAGCTCAGTAATTGGCCACGGGGGCTGGAGGGGCCAAGGCTAACCTGAGCTGGAGGAACGTGGGTGCCTGCCTGGATGCTCAGAGGCCAAGGGCTGTCCTGAGACCTGCTTGGACACCCGTGCAGATGGAACAAAGGATCCGTCCAGTCCCAAGAGGGCCCCACCAGCCCTCACGAACGCAACACCAGACTTCCCTGGTGGCGCGGTGGTTAAGAATCCACCTGCCCATGCAGGGGACACGGGTTTGAGCCCTGGTCCGGGAAGATCCCACATGCTGTGGAGCAACTAAGCCCGTGCACCACAACTACTGAGCCTGCGCTCTAGAACCCGCGAGCCCCAACTGCTGAAGCCCACGCGCTTAGAGCCTGTGCTCTGCAACAAGAGAAGCCACCGCAATGAGAAGCCCCCACTCGCCGCAACTAGAGAAAGCCTCCGTGCAGCAATGCAGACCCAACACAGCCCAAAATTAATTAATTAATTAATTAAGGAAAAAAAAAAAAGGCAGCACCTGGGGGCTGGCAGACTAAGGAACCAAGTCTTACATCACGTCTACTTAGTATCCTGCGTGTCAGGGCCATGCTGGACCTGGGGCTGCCCAGACAGAGTGGGGCCTGCATCACCCTTCCCAGGAGGGAGGGTGGAGGGAAACCCTGCATGACCTCTGAGGCCCTAAGAACCCTTGACTAAGGCTGAGCTCAATTTGAAACAGTGGGTGACCAGAGCAGACATTTCATTCATCTATCAATGAGAATCCAGCACTGGAGGAGCAGAAAACAATGGCCTCGCTCAACCTTGACGCTAATCCTGACACGGACCCTAACCCTAAACTCTGATCCTGACCCTAAGCCCTGACCTAACCTTAGCCTAACCCGTACCCTAAACCTGTACCTTACCCTAACCCATGCTCTACCCGCATCCCTACCTGTACCCCAATTCTCACCCATACCCTAACACCCACTCTAACACAGAACCCTAACACCCTGAGACCAAAACCATAAACCTTAACCAATAAGCAAAACCATAACCATAACCAAACCATAAAATATATTCATTAACCATACCCATAAATAACTCATTAACCATAAAATTTAAACCATAACAGCAACCATAAACCATACACAGCCCCAACCCTCACACCAGCCCCAGCCCTAATGCTAACCCTCCAAACCACTTACACCAAGCCAAGTCTAATCAGATTATACAAATACATCTCGAAAAAGAAAACTGGGGAATTCTCGGGTGGCCCAGTGGGTAGGACTCTGTGCTTTCACTGCCAAGGGCTCGGGTTCGATCCCTGACTGGGGAACTAAGATCCCACAAGCCATGGGACGTGGCCAAAATAAATAAATAATTAAAATGAAATAAAACCACTATTTTAAAAAAGATTTTAAAAATAAAGGAAAAAAAACAAGAAAACTACCCCAGTACAACTTATAAATATGAATGTAAAAATCGATCACACAATGATAGCAACATGAAACCAACAGAACTTTAAATGGATAATGCCATAAGCAAGTATCTCTACACCAGGAATTTCAGGTTGCTCAACATATGAAAAGTAAGCAATGTATTCAACCACAATAATGGTGTGAAGTAAAAACACATAATCATATCAATTAATGCAAAAAATCTACAATGAAAATCCAGTCTTATTTCATGAAAAACACTCAAGAAAGCAGGAATAAAAGGAAATTTGCTCAATATGGAAAAGAGTAGTACAAAAAGCCACAGCAAACATCATGCTCAACGTTAAAGACTGAAAGATTTACTCCTGAAATCAGGAACAGGGCCAGGAAGCTGGCCTTCATCACCGTTACTCAATAGTGTACTGGAAGTTCTACCCAGAATCTTGAGGAAAGAAATAAAAGGCATCCATGGGTGAATGGAAAAATTAAAACCGTGTCTCTTCACAGAACATAGGTCACATCATCTTATATATAAAACTACCTATAATCAGCCAAGAAATTATTTGAGCTAATCAACTAATTAATAAGCAAAGTTATAGAACAAAATATCAATTCATGAAAATCTATCTTATATGCATACGCTGGCAAAAAATAATCTGAAAAAGAATTTATGAGAACAATTCCATTTTTAATAATGTCAACATCAATATTTAGGAGTATATTTAATCAAGGTACAAGACTTGTTTTTGTGTATGTAAAGTTGTATGTTTGAAATTACTGGAAAGTCAATTACTTTTCAAAACATCATGTATGTCAACAGCATGCCAGAAAAGCAGAGAAAACATCAAGCTTCCATACAGAAGCCAAGCCTTACCCAGATCCAGTTCACCCAAAGTCCACATGTCATTTAGAGGCACTGTGGGAAGGTTATATTAGGAGCCGCGGTCCTCCGTGTTGTGGACGACCTGGATATGGTAGAAACAGTGGGATTTTTCAATTCCAATTTTCCACTTCATTCCACAAAAAAAACTATTAGAACTAATAAATAAATTCAGTAAAGTTGCAAAATCAATACACAGAAATCAGTTGCCTTTCTAAACACTAATAATCAACCATCAGAAAGAGAAAGAAAGCAACCCTATTTACAACTGCATCAAAAAGAACAAAATACCTGGGAATAAAGTCAACCAAGGAGGTGAAAGACCTGCACACTGAAAACTTTAAGACATTGATGAAGACATTGAAAAACACACCAATAAATGGAAAGATATCCTGTTCTCATGGAATGGAACAATTACTATTGTTAAAATATCCATGCTACCCAAAGCAGTGGACACAGTGAATGCAATCCCTCCCAAAATTCCATGGTATTTTCCCCCAAAATAGAGCAAATCCTCCTAATATCTGTGGGGAACCACAAAGGACCCCAAATAGCCAAAGAAACCCTGAAAAAAGAGAACGGGCTGGAGGCATCTCCCTCCCTGACGTCACACTCTGCTGAGAAGCTACAGTCACCAAAACAGTGTGGAACTGGCTCAAAACGGGCACAGGGACCAGAGGAACAGGACAGAGAGACCAGAATTCAACCCACACGGACGGGGTCGGTGAATTTATGACACAGGGACCAAGGACACACCAAGGAGCACGACACGCCCCACGATAAATGGTGCTGGGAAAACTGGACGCCCCATAACTCACGCTGGCTACCCTGCACACAAACCTGACCAAACACCCAGCTTTCCACGCCAAGCCCTCCCTCGCTCACACGAAGACGGACCCCCTCAACGGTCAGTCGCCCACAGGAAGCTTCTCCCCACTTTTCCTCACCGTCTCTTCACCTTTTCCTCAGGCATCACCTGGGTCCTCAGGAAACCTAGTTCCCTAGTCAGCGTGGAGGCAGCCCCACTTTGTCCTGAAGCCGAAACCCCAGCGAGTCCTAAGGAGACGGAGACCGAGCTCCTCTCAGCAGAGACGCTGAGCCCGGCGTCCTACCCGAAGGCCCCCGCCCCCGCCCCCGCCCCCGCGCCTGAGGAGGCTCAACTCCTCTCAGCTGCCCTCACAATCGAGTTCGCAGGGAACGAGCATGCGCTGTGGGTCAGAGAGGCGAACTCGGCGCCACCCTGTGGTCAGTGCAGGAAGTGCAGGCCGCGCCTCCCTCACAGGTCACTGGAGGCAGCGTGCCCTACTGACAGGACTGCTGAATCCATTCAACTGGAAATTCAAACGAAAATGGAGTCTCTATCCCAAAAGTTTTCTAAAATTAGTTAAGGAACAATTAATTGGAAACCATTTGGAATGAAATGAATGTAGATGCAAACTTTACAACTTATACCAAATTCACTCAAAGTTATTCAGAGGCAAATTTTAGTTTAGTTTATAATTTATGTTTGGCTGCGTTGGGTCTTCGTTGCTGCATGTGGGCTTTCTCTAGTTGTGTCGAGCGGGCCTACTCTTCGTTGTGGTGCACGGGCTTCTCATTGCGGTGGCTTCTCTTGTGGGCGAGCACGGGCTCTAGGCGCGCAGGCTTCAGTAGTTGTGCCGCGCAGGCTTGGTTGCTCTGCGGCATGTGGGAGCTTCCCGGACCAGGGCTCGAGCCCGTGTCCCCTGCATTGGCAGGCGGACTCTTAACCACTGCGTCACCAGGGAAGTCCCCACAGACAAATTTTAAAAACAAAACTATTCAAGGGGCTTCCCTGGTGGCGCAGTGGTTGAGAATCTGCCTGCTAATGCAGGGGACACGGGTTCGAGCCCTGGTCTGGGAAGATCCCACATGCCGCGGAGCAACTAGGCCCGTGAGCCACAACTACTGAGTCTGCGCGTCTGGAGCCTGTGCTCCGCAACAAGAGAGGCCGCGATAGTGAGAGGCCCGCGCACCGCGATGAAGAGTGGCCCCCGCTTGCCACAACTAGAGAAAGCCTTCGCACAGAAACGAAGACCCAACACAGCCAAAAATAAATTAATTAATTCATCAATTAAAAAAAAAACTGTCTCTCAAATTTAACTTCCAGAATATATTCAGGAAAAACGCATACGCCCTTTTTGCCCAACCAAAGAAGCGGGCAATGCAAATCAACACTTCAAAGAGGTATCACTTCGAATCAGAAAAAAGGACCATCCTCACAAAGGGTAAAAACCAGATATGCAGGACAAGGAGAGGAGAAAAGGGAGCCTTGTTACGCTGAAGGGGGGAATGGAAATGGCCAACGGCCACTCTGGAGAAGTGTGCTGTGTTTCCTGAAACATCTAAAAAACAGAGCTACAAAGCATAGGGCGCTTCCACTCATGGGCCTATATGTTGGCAAAACCAAAAATCCACAGGACGCAGGCACCCCGTTTACTGCTGCTATGTTTACAACAGCCTCGACTTGGGTACAACTTAATAGTCCTTGGAAGGAAAAAACGGTGAAAGAACATTTGGTACTTAAGCACAACGGAATATTACTCAGCCCTGAAATCAATGAAATGAGGCCAGTTGCAGCAACTCAGGGGGACTTATGTATGGTCATTGAGAGTGAAATAAGTTAGACAGCAAGAGAAACCTATCATAAGATATCACTTATAAAGGGAATCTAAAAATCGCCAACCATGAACTGAATTACAAACAGAACACCATCACACATTTACAAAACACACTTACGGCTGCTTAAGGGGAAAAGTGTGGTGCGGTGATGCATAAACCAGGAGGTTGAAATTGGCACAGATACCGTTCCATACGCCAATAATGTAATCGCCAAGACATACTCATTGTTCAAGGAACTGGACTCAGCACACTCTATTCACAGAAAAAACATATATCTGACTACTAGAAACTAGAAAAGAATGTATTGATGTCTCTCTGTAAGTGACTCAGGTGGATGTACAGCACCAAGAAACACAACATTGCAAATCAGCTACACCCCATTATAAAAATTAATTATAAAAAAAGAAAGACAGTGAGAGAGAGAGGAATTCTCACAAAATTCAATCAGGGGCTGTGATGCAACTGGACTGACCACATCTACACTCACAGCTGAATGGAACGTAAGGCTGGACACCCTAACCCTAACCCTAACCCAACCCTAACCCTACCTTAACCCTAACTCTAACCCAACCCTAACCCTAACCCTAAACCTAAACCCTAACCCTAACCCCTAACCCTAACCCAACCCTAAGCCTAACCCTAACCCCTAGCCCTAGCCCTAGCCCTAACCCTGACCCTAACCCCTAACCCTTAACCCCTAACCCCTAACCCTAACCAAGTTCACAAGTAAACTTCTCACCCACCTGGAGAGAGTGATTTAATTTGAAAGAGTAAAGACACAATCAGCTCAGTAATTGGCCACGGGGGCTGGAGGGGCCAAGGCTAACCTGAGCTGGAGGAACGTGGGTGCCTGCCTGGATGCTCAGAGGCCAAGGGCTGTCCTGAGACCTGCTTGGACACCCGTGCAGATGGAACAAAGGATCCGTCCAGTCCCAAGAGGGCCCCACCAGCCCTCACGAACGCAACACCAGACTTCCCTGGTGGCGCGGTGGTTAAGAATCCACCTGCCCATGCAGGGGACACGGGTTTGAGCCCTGGTCCGGGAAGATCCCACATGCTGTGGAGCAACTAAGCCCGTGCACCACAACTACTGAGCCTGCGCTCTAGAACCCGCGAGCCCCAACTGCTGAAGCCCACGCGCTTAGAGCCTGTGCTCTGCAACAAGAGAAGCCACCGCAATGAGAAGCCCCCACTCGCCGCAACTAGAGAAAGCCTCCGTGCAGCAATGCAGACCCAACACAGCCCAAAATTAATTAATTAATTAATTAAGGAAAAAAAAAAAAGGCAGCACCTGGGGGCTGGCAGACTAAGGAACCAAGTCTTACATCACGTCTACTTAGTATCCTGCGTGTCAGGGCCATGCTGGACCTGGGGCTGCCCAGACAGAGTGGGGCCTGCATCACCCTTCCCAGGAGGGAGGGTGGAGGGAAACCCTGCATGACCTCTGAGGCCCTAAGAACCCTTGACTAAGGCTGAGCTCAATTTGAAACAGTGGGTGACCAGAGCAGACATTTCATTCATCTATCAATGAGAATCCAGCACTGGAGGAGCAGAAAACAATGGCCTCGCTCAACCTTGACGCTAATCCTGACACGGACCCTAACCCTAAACTCTGATCCTGACCCTAAGCCCTGACCTAACCTTAGCCTAACCCGTACCCTAAACCTGTACCTTACCCTAACCCATGCTCTACCCGCATCCCTACCTGTACCCCAATTCTCACCCATACCCTAACACCCACTCTAACACAGAACCCTAACACCCTGAGACCAAAACCATAAACCTTAACCAATAAGCAAAACCATAACCATAACCAAACCATAAAATATATTCATTAACCATACCCATAAATAACTCATTAACCATAAAATTTAAACCATAACAGCAACCATAAACCATACACAGCCCCAACCCTCACACCAGCCCCAGCCCTAATGCTAACCCTCCAAACCACTTACACCAAGCCAAGTCTAATCAGATTATACAAATACATCTCGAAAAAGAAAACTGGGGAATTCTCGGGTGGCCCAGTGGGTAGGACTCTGTGCTTTCACTGCCAAGGGCTCGGGTTCGATCCCTGACTGGGGAACTAAGATCCCACAAGCCATGGGACGTGGCCAAAATAAATAAATAATTAAAATGAAATAAAACCACTATTTTAAAAAAGATTTTAAAAATAAAGGAAAAAAAACAAGAAAACTACCCCAGTACAACTTATAAATATGAATGTAAAAATCGATCACACAATGATAGCAACATGAAACCAACAGAACTTTAAATGGATAATGCCATAAGCAAGTATCTCTACACCAGGAATTTCAGGTTGCTCAACATATGAAAAGTAAGCAATGTATTCAACCACAATAATGGTGTGAAGTAAAAACACATAATCATATCAATTAATGCAAAAAATCTACAATGAAAATCCAGTCTTATTTCATGAAAAACACTCAAGAAAGCAGGAATAAAAGGAAATTTGCTCAATATGGAAAAGAGTAGTACAAAAAGCCACAGCAAACATCATGCTCAACGTTAAAGACTGAAAGATTTACTCCTGAAATCAGGAACAGGGCCAGGAAGCTGGCCTTCATCACCGTTACTCAATAGTGTACTGGAAGTTCTACCCAGAATCTTGAGGAAAGAAATAAAAGGCATCCATGGGTGAATGGAAAAATTAAAACCGTGTCTCTTCACAGAACATAGGTCACATCATCTTATATATAAAACTACCTATAATCAGCCAAGAAATTATTTGAGCTAATCAACTAATTAATAAGCAAAGTTATAGAACAAAATATCAATTCATGAAAATCTATCTTATATGCATACGCTGGCAAAAAATAATCTGAAAAAGAATTTATGAGAACAATTCCATTTTTAATAATGTCAACATCAATATTTAGGAGTATATTTAATCAAGGTACAAGACTTGTTTTTGTGTATGTAAAGTTGTATGTTTGAAATTACTGGAAAGTCAATTACTTTTCAAAACATCATGTATGTCAACAGCATGCCAGAAAAGCAGAGAAAACATCAAGCTTCCATACAGAAGCCAAGCCTTACCCAGATCCAGTTCACCCAAAGTCCACATGTCATTTAGAGGCACTGTGGGAAGGTTATATTAGGAGCCGCGGTCCTCCGTGTTGTGGACGACCTGGATATGGTAGAAACAGTGGGATTTTTCAATTCCAATTTTCCACTTCATTCCACAAAAAAAACTATTAGAACTAATAAATAAATTCAGTAAAGTTGCAAAATCAATACACAGAAATCAGTTGCCTTTCTAAACACTAATAATCAACCATCAGAAAGAGAAAGAAAGCAACCCTATTTACAACTGCATCAAAAAGAACAAAATACCTGGGAATAAAGTCAACCAAGGAGGTGAAAGACCTGCACACTGAAAACTTTAAGACATTGATGAAGACATTGAAAAACACACCAATAAATGGAAAGATATCCTGTTCTCATGGAATGGAACAATTACTATTGTTAAAATATCCATGCTACCCAAAGCAGTGGACACAGTGAATGCAATCCCTCCCAAAATTCCATGGTATTTTCCCCCAAAATAGAGCAAATCCTCCTAATATCTGTGGGGAACCACAAAGGACCCCAAATAGCCAAAGAAACCCTGAAAAAAGAGAACGGGCTGGAGGCATCTCCCTCCCTGACGTCACACTCTGCTGAGAAGCTACAGTCACCAAAACAGTGTGGAACTGGCTCAAAACGGGCACAGGGACCAGAGGAACAGGACAGAGAGACCAGAATTCAACCCACACGGACGGGGTCGGTGAATTTATGACACAGGGACCAAGGACACACCAAGGAGCACGACACGCCCCACGATAAATGGTGCTGGGAAAACTGGACGCCCCATAACTCACGCTGGCTACCCTGCACACAAACCTGACCAAACACCCAGCTTTCCACGCCAAGCCCTCCCTCGCTCACACGAAGACGGACCCCCTCAACGGTCAGTCGCCCACAGGAAGCTTCTCCCCACTTTTCCTCACCGTCTCTTCACCTTTTCCTCAGGCATCACCTGGGTCCTCAGGAAACCTAGTTCCCTAGTCAGCGTGGAGGCAGCCCCACTTTGTCCTGAAGCCGAAACCCCAGCGAGTCCTAAGGAGACGGAGACCGAGCTCCTCTCAGCAGAGACGCTGAGCCCGGCGTCCTACCCGAAGGCCCCCGCCCCCGCCCCCGCCCCCGCGCCTGAGGAGGCTCAACTCCTCTCAGCTGCCCTCACAATCGAGTTCGCAGGGAACGAGCATGCGCTGTGGGTCAGAGAGGCGAACTCGGCGCCACCCTGTGGTCAGTGCAGGAAGTGCAGGCCGCGCCTCCCTCACAGGTCACTGGAGGCAGCGTGCCCTACTGACAGGACTGCTGAATCCATTCAACTGGAAATTCAAACGAAAATGGAGTCTCTATCCCAAAAGTTTTCTAAAATTAGTTAAGGAACAATTAATTGGAAACCATTTGGAATGAAATGAATGTAGATGCAAACTTTACAACTTATACCAAATTCACTCAAAGTTATTCAGAGGCAAATTTTATTTTAGTTTATAATTTATGTTTGGCTGCGTTGGGTCTTCGTTGCTGCATGTGGGCTTTCTCTAGTTGTGTCGAGCGGGCCTACTCTTCGTTGTGGTGCACGGGCTTCTCATTGCGGTGGCTTCTCTTGTGGGCGAGCACGGGCTCTAGGCGCGCAGGCTTCAGTAGTTGTGCCGCGCAGGCTTGGTTGCTCTGCGGCATGTGGGAGCTTCCCGGACCAGGGCTCGAGCCCGTGTCCCCTGCATTGGCAGGCGGACTCTTAACCACTGCGTCACCAGGGAAGTCCCCACAGACAAATTTTAAAAACAAAACTATTCAAGGGGCTTCCCTGGTGGCGCAGTGGTTGAGAATCTGCCTGCTAATGCAGGGGACACGGGTTCGAGCCCTGGTCTGGGAAGATCCCACATGCCGCGGAGCAACTAGGCCCGTGAGCCACAACTACTGAGTCTGCGCGTCTGGAGCCTGTGCTCCGCAACAAGAGAGGCCGCGATAGTGAGAGGCCCGCGCACCGCGATGAAGAGTGGCCCCCGCTTGCCACAACTAGAGAAAGCCTTCGCACAGAAACGAAGACCCAACACAGCCAAAAATAAATTAATTAATTCATCAATTAAAAAAAAAACTGTCTCTCAAATTTAACTTCCAGAATATATTCAGGAAAAACGCATACGCCCTTTTTGCCCAACCAAAGAAGCGGGCAATGCAAATCAACACTTCAAAGAGGTATCACTTCGAATCAGAAAAAAGGACCATCCTCACAAAGGGTAAAAACCAGATATGCAGGACAAGGAGAGGAGAAAAGGGAGCCTTGTTACGCTGAAGGGGGGAATGGAAATGGCCAACGGCCACTCTGGAGAAGTGTGCTGTGTTTCCTGAAACATCTAAAAAACAGAGCTACAAAGCATAGGGCGCTTCCACTCATGGGCCTATATGTTGGCAAAACCAAAAATCCACAGGACGCAGGCACCCCGTTTACTGCTGCTATGTTTACAACAGCCTCGACTTGGGTACAACTTAATAGTCCTTGGAAGGAAAAAACGGTGAAAGAACATTTGGTACTTAAGCACAACGGAATATTACTCAGCCCTGAAATCAATGAAATGAGGCCAGTTGCAGCAACTCAGGGGGACTTATGTATGGTCATTGAGAGTGAAATAAGTTAGACAGCAAGAGAAACCTATCATAAGATATCACTTATAAAGGGAATCTAAAAATCGCCAACCATGAACTGAATTACAAACAGAACACCATCACACATTTACAAAACACACTTACGGCTGCTTAAGGGGAAAAGTGTGGTGCGGTGATGCATAAACCAGGAGGTTGAAATTGGCACAGATACCGTTCCATACGCCAATAATGTAATCGCCAAGACATACTCATTGTTCAAGGAACTGGACTCAGCACACTCTATTCACAGAAAAAACATATATCTGACTACTAGAAACTAGAAAAGAATGTATTGATGTCTCTCTGTAAGTGACTCAGGTGGATGTACAGCACCAAGAAACACAACATTGCAAATCAGCTACACCCCATTATAAAAATTAATTATAAAAAAAGAAAGACAGTGAGAGAGAGAGGAATTCTCACAAAATTCAATCAGGGGCTGTGATGCAACTGGACTGACCACATCTACACTCACAGCTGAATGGAACGTAAGGCTGGACACCCTAACCCTAACCCTAACCCAACCCTAACCCTACCTTAACCCTAACTCTAACCCAACCCTAACCCTAACCCTAAACCTAAACCCTAACCCTAACCCCTAACCCTAACCCAACCCTAAGCCTAACCCTAACCCCTAGCCCTAGCCCTAGCCCTAACCCTGACCCTAACCCCTAACCCTTAACCCCTAACCCCTAACCCTAACCAAGTTCACAAGTAAACTTCTCACCCACCTGGAGAGAGTGATTTAATTTGAAAGAGTAAAGACACAATCAGCTCAGTAATTGGCCACGGGGGCTGGAGGGGCCAAGGCTAACCTGAGCTGGAGGAACGTGGGTGCCTGCCTGGATGCTCAGAGGCCAAGGGCTGTCCTGAGACCTGCTTGGACACCCGTGCAGATGGAACAAAGGATCCGTCCAGTCCCAAGAGGGCCCCACCAGCCCTCACGAACGCAACACCAGACTTCCCTGGTGGCGCGGTGGTTAAGAATCCACCTGCCCATGCAGGGGACACGGGTTTGAGCCCTGGTCCGGGAAGATCCCACATGCTGTGGAGCAACTAAGCCCGTGCACCACAACTACTGAGCCTGCGCTCTAGAACCCGCGAGCCCCAACTGCTGAAGCCCACGCGCTTAGAGCCTGTGCTCTGCAACAAGAGAAGCCACCGCAATGAGAAGCCCCCACTCGCCGCAACTAGAGAAAGCCTCCGTGCAGCAATGCAGACCCAACACAGCCCAAAATTAATTAATTAATTAATTAAGGAAAAAAAAAAAAGGCAGCACCTGGGGGCTGGCAGACTAAGGAACCAAGTCTTACATCACGTCTACTTAGTATCCTGCGTGTCAGGGCCATGCTGGACCTGGGGCTGCCCAGACAGAGTGGGGCCTGCATCACCCTTCCCAGGAGGGAGGGTGGAGGGAAACCCTGCATGACCTCTGAGGCCCTAAGAACCCTTGACTAAGGCTGAGCTCAATTTGAAACAGTGGGTGACCAGAGCAGACATTTCATTCATCTATCAATGAGAATCCAGCACTGGAGGAGCAGAAAACAATGGCCTCGCTCAACCTTGACGCTAATCCTGACACGGACCCTAACCCTAAACTCTGATCCTGACCCTAAGCCCTGACCTAACCTTAGCCTAACCCGTACCCTAAACCTGTACCTTACCCTAACCCATGCTCTACCCGCATCCCTACCTGTACCCCAATTCTCACCCATACCCTAACACCCACTCTAACACAGAACCCTAACACCCTGAGACCAAAACCATAAACCTTAACCAATAAGCAAAACCATAACCATAACCAAACCATAAAATATATTCATTAACCATACCCATAAATAACTCATTAACCATAAAATTTAAACCATAACAGCAACCATAAACCATACACAGCCCCAACCCTCACACCAGCCCCAGCCCTAATGCTAACCCTCCAAACCACTTACACCAAGCCAAGTCTAATCAGATTATACAAATACATCTCGAAAAAGAAAACTGGGGAATTCTCGGGTGGCCCAGTGGGTAGGACTCTGTGCTTTCACTGCCAAGGGCTCGGGTTCGATCCCTGACTGGGGAACTAAGATCCCACAAGCCATGGGACGTGGCCAAAATAAATAAATAATTAAAATGAAATAAAACCACTATTTTAAAAAAGATTTTAAAAATAAAGGAAAAAAAACAAGAAAACTACCCCAGTACAACTTATAAATATGAATGTAAAAATCGATCACACAATGATAGCAACATGAAACCAACAGAACTTTAAATGGATAATGCCATAAGCAAGTATCTCTACACCAGGAATTTCAGGTTGCTCAACATATGAAAAGTAAGCAATGTATTCAACCACAATAATGGTGTGAAGTAAAAACACATAATCATATCAATTAATGCAAAAAATCTACAATGAAAATCCAGTCTTATTTCATGAAAAACACTCAAGAAAGCAGGAATAAAAGGAAATTTGCTCAATATGGAAAAGAGTAGTACAAAAAGCCACAGCAAACATCATGCTCAACGTTAAAGACTGAAAGATTTACTCCTGAAATCAGGAACAGGGCCAGGAAGCTGGCCTTCATCACCGTTACTCAATAGTGTACTGGAAGTTCTACCCAGAATCTTGAGGAAAGAAATAAAAGGCATCCATGGGTGAATGGAAAAATTAAAACCGTGTCTCTTCACAGAACATAGGTCACATCATCTTATATATAAAACTACCTATAATCAGCCAAGAAATTATTTGAGCTAATCAACTAATTAATAAGCAAAGTTATAGAACAAAATATCAATTCATGAAAATCTATCTTATATGCATACGCTGGCAAAAAATAATCTGAAAAAGAATTTATGAGAACAATTCCATTTTTAATAATGTCAACATCAATATTTAGGAGTATATTTAATCAAGGTACAAGACTTGTTTTTGTGTATGTAAAGTTGTATGTTTGAAATTACTGGAAAGTCAATTACTTTTCAAAACATCATGTATGTCAACAGCATGCCAGAAAAGCAGAGAAAACATCAAGCTTCCATACAGAAGCCAAGCCTTACCCAGATCCAGTTCACCCAAAGTCCACATGTCATTTAGAGGCACTGTGGGAAGGTTATATTAGGAGCCGCGGTCCTCCGTGTTGTGGACGACCTGGATATGGTAGAAACAGTGGGATTTTTCAATTCCAATTTTCCACTTCATTCCACAAAAAAAACTATTAGAACTAATAAATCAATTCAGTAAAGTTGCAAAATCAATACACAGAAATCAGTTGCCTTTCTAAACACTAATAATCAACCATCAGAAAGAGAAAGAAAGCAACCCTATTTACAACTGCATCAAAAAGAACAAAATACCTGGGAATAAAGTCAACCAAGGAGGTGAAAGACCTGCACACTGAAAACTTTAAGACATTGATGAAGACATTGAAAAACACACCAATAAATGGAAAGATATCCTGTTCTCATGGAATGGAACAATTACTATTGTTAAAATATCCATGCTACCCAAAGCAGTGGACACAGTGAATGCAATCCCTCCCAAAATTCCATGGTATTTTCCCCCAAAATAGAGCAAATCCTCCTAATATCTGTGGGGAACCACAAAGGACCCCAAATAGCCAAAGAAACCCTGAAAAAAGAGAACGGGCTGGAGGCATCTCCCTCCCTGACGTCACACTCTGCTGAGAAGCTACAGTCACCAAAACAGTGTGGAACTGGCTCAAAACGGGCACAGGGACCAGAGGAACAGGACAGAGAGACCAGAATTCAACCCACACGGACGGGGTCGGTGAATTTATGACACAGGGACCAAGGACACACCAAGGAGCACGACACGCCCCACGATAAATGGTGCTGGGAAAACTGGACGCCCCATAACTCACGCTGGCTACCCTGCACACAAACCTGACCAAACACCCAGCTTTCCACGCCAAGCCCTCCCTCGCTCACACGAAGACGGACCCCCTCAACGGTCAGTCGCCCACAGGAAGCTTCTCCCCACTTTTCCTCACCGTCTCTTCACCTTTTCCTCAGGCATCACCTGGGTCCTCAGGAAACCTAGTTCCCTAGTCAGCGTGGAGGCAGCCCCACTTTGTCCTGAAGCCGAAACCCCAGCGAGTCCTAAGGAGACGGAGACCGAGCTCCTCTCAGCAGAGACGCTGAGCCCGGCGTCCTACCCGAAGGCCCCCGCCCCCGCCCCCGCCCCCGCGCCTGAGGAGGCTCAACTCCTCTCAGCTGCCCTCACAATCGAGTTCGCAGGGAACGAGCATGCGCTGTGGGTCAGAGAGGCGAACTCGGCGCCACCCTGTGGTCAGTGCAGGAAGTGCAGGCCGCGCCTCCCTCACAGGTCACTGGAGGCAGCGTGCCCTACTGACAGGACTGCTGAATCCATTCAACTGGAAATTCAAACGAAAATGGAGTCTCTATCCCAAAAGTTTTCTAAAATTAGTTAAGGAACAATTAATTGGAAACCATTTGGAATGAAATGAATGTAGATGCAAACTTTACAACTTATACCAAATTCACTCAAAGTTATTCAGAGGCAAATTTTATTTTAGTTTATAATTTATGTTTGGCTGCGTTGGGTCTTCGTTGCTGCATGTGGGCTTTCTCTAGTTGTGTCGAGCGGGCCTACTCTTCGTTGTGGTGCACGGGCTTCTCATTGCGGTGGCTTCTCTTGTGGGCGAGCACGGGCTCTAGGCGCGCAGGCTTCAGTAGTTGTGCCGCGCAGGCTTGGTTGCTCTGCGGCATGTGGGAGCTTCCCGGACCAGGGCTCGAGCCCGTGTCCCCTGCATTGGCAGGCGGACTCTTAACCACTGCGTCACCAGGGAAGTCCCCACAGACAAATTTTAAAAACAAAACTATTCAAGGGGCTTCCCTGGTGGCGCAGTGGTTGAGAATCTGCCTGCTAATGCAGGGGACACGGGTTCGAGCCCTGGTCTGGGAAGATCCCACATGCCGCGGAGCAACTAGGCCCGTGAGCCACAACTACTGAGTCTGCGCCTCTGGAGCCTGTGCTCCGCAACAAGAGAGGCCGCGATAGTGAGAGGCCCGCGCACCGCGATGAAGAGTGGCCCCCGCTTGCCACAACTAGAGAAAGCCTTCGCACAGAAACGAAGACCCAACACAGCCAAAAATAAATTAATTAATTCATCAATTAAAAAAAAAACTGTCTCTCAAATTTAACTTCCAGAATATATTCAGGAAAAACGCATACGCCCTTTTTGCCCAACCAAAGAAGCGGGCAATGCAAATCAACACTTCAAAGAGGTATCACTTCGAATCAGAAAAAAGGACCATCCTCACAAAGGGTAAAAACCAGATATGCAGGACAAGGAGAGGAGAAAAGGGAGCCTTGTTACGCTGAAGGGGGGAATGGAAATGGCCAACGGCCACTCTGGAGAAGTGTGCTGTGTTTCCTGAAACATCTAAAAAACAGAGCTACAAAGCATAGGGCGCTTCCACTCATGGGCCTATATGTTGGCAAAACCAAAAATCCACAGGACGCAGGCACCCCGTTTACTGCTGCTATGTTTACAACAGCCTCGACTTGGGTACAACTTAATAGTCCTTGGAAGGAAAAAACGGTGAAAGAACATTTGGTACTTAAGCACAACGGAATATTACTCAGCCCTGAAATCAATGAAATGAGGCCAGTTGCAGCAACTCAGGGGGACTTATGTATGGTCATTGAGAGTGAAATAAGTTAGACAGCAAGAGAAACCTATCATAAGATATCACTTATAAAGGGAATCTAAAAATCGCCAACCATGAACTGAATTACAAACAGAACACCATCACACATTTACAAAACACACTTACGGCTGCTTAAGGGGAAAAGTGTGGTGCGGTGATGCATAAACCAGGAGGTTGAAATTGGCACAGATACCGTTCCATACGCCAATAATGTAATCGCCAAGACATACTCATTGTTCAAGGAACTGGACTCAGCACACTCTATTCACAGAAAAAACATATATCTGACTACTAGAAACTAGAAAAGAATGTATTGATGTCTCTCTGTAAGTGACTCAGGTGGATGTACAGCACCAAGAAACACAACATTGCAAATCAGCTACACCCCATTATAAAAATTAATTATAAAAAAAGAAAGACAGTGAGAGAGAGAGGAATTCTCACAAAATTCAATCAGGGGCTGTGATGCAACTGGACTGACCACATCTACACTCACAGCTGAATGGAACGTAAGGCTGGACACCCTAACCCTAACCCTAACCCAACCCTAACCCTACCTTAACCCTAACTCTAACCCAACCCTAACCCTAACCCTAAACCTAAACCCTAACCCTAACCCCTAACCCTAACCCAACCCTAAGCCTAACCCTAACCCCTAGCCCTAGCCCTAGCCCTAACCCTGACCCTAACCCCTAACCCTTAACCCCTAACCCCTAACCCTAACCAAGTTCACAAGTAAACTTCTCACCCACCTGGAGAGAGTGATTTAATTTGAAAGAGTAAAGACACAATCAGCTCAGTAATTGGCCACGGGGGCTGGAGGGGCCAAGGCTAACCTGAGCTGGAGGAACGTGGGTGCCTGCCTGGATGCTCAGAGGCCAAGGGCTGTCCTGAGACCTGCTTGGACACCCGTGCAGATGGAACAAAGGATCCGTCCAGTCCCAAGAGGGCCCCACCAGCCCTCACGAACGCAACACCAGACTTCCCTGGTGGCGCGGTGGTTAAGAATCCACCTGCCCATGCAGGGGACACGGGTTTGAGCCCTGGTCCGGGAAGATCCCACATGCTGTGGAGCAACTAAGCCCGTGCACCACAACTACTGAGCCTGCGCTCTAGAACCCGCGAGCCCCAACTGCTGAAGCCCACGCGCTTAGAGCCTGTGCTCTGCAACAAGAGAAGCCACCGCAATGAGAAGCCCCCACTCGCCGCAACTAGAGAAAGCCTCCGTGCAGCAATGCAGACCCAACACAGCCCAAAATTAATTAATTAATTAATTAAGGAAAAAAAAAAAAAGGCAGCACCTGGGGGCTGGCAGACTAAGGAACCAAGTCTTACATCACGTCTACTTAGTATCCTGCGTGTCAGGGCCATGCTGGACCTGGGGCTGCCCAGACAGAGTGGGGCCTGCATCACCCTTCCCAGGAGGGAGGGTGGAGGGAAACCCTGCATGACCTCTGAGGCCCTAAGAACCCTTGACTAAGGCTGAGCTCAATTTGAAACAGTGGGTGACCAGAGCAGACATTTCATTCATCTATCAATGAGAATCCAGCACTGGAGGAGCAGAAAACAATGGCCTCGCTCAACCTTGACGCTAATCCTGACACGGACCCTAACCCTAAACTCTGATCCTGACCCTAAGCCCTGACCTAACCTTAGCCTAACCCGTACCCTAAACCTGTACCTTACCCTAACCCATGCTCTACCCGCATCCCTACCTGTACCCCAATTCTCACCCATACCCTAACACCCACTCTAACACAGAACCCTAACACCCTGAGACCAAAACCATAAACCTTAACCAATAAGCAAAACCATAACCATAACCAAACCATAAAATATATTCATTAACCATACCCATAAATAACTCATTAACCATAAAATTTAAACCATAACAGCAACCATAAACCATACACAGCCCCAACCCTCACACCAGCCCCAGCCCTAATGCTAACCCTCCAAACCACTTACACCAAGCCAAGTCTAATCAGATTATACAAATACATCTCGAAAAAGAAAACTGGGGAATTCTCGGGTGGCCCAGTGGGTAGGACTCTGTGCTTTCACTGCCAAGGGCTCGGGTTCGATCCCTGACTGGGGAACTAAGATCCCACAAGCCATGGGACGTGGCCAAAATAAATAAATAATTAAAATGAAATAAAACCACTATTTTAAAAAAGATTTTAAAAATAAAGGAAAAAAAACAAGAAAACTACCCCAGTACAACTTATAAATATGAATGTAAAAATCGATCACACAATGATAGCAACATGAAACCAACAGAACTTTAAATGGATAATGCCATAAGCAAGTATCTCTACACCAGGAATTTCAGGTTGCTCAACATATGAAAAGTAAGCAATGTATTCAACCACAATAATGGTGTGAAGTAAAAACACATAATCATATCAATTAATGCAAAAAATCTACAATGAAAATCCAGTCTTATTTCATGAAAAACACTCAAGAAAGCAGGAATAAAAGGAAATTTGCTCAATATGGAAAAGAGTAGTACAAAAAGCCACAGCAAACATCATGCTCAACGTTAAAGACTGAAAGATTTACTCCTGAAATCAGGAACAGGGCCAGGAAGCTGGCCTTCATCACCGTTACTCAATAGTGTACTGGAAGTTCTACCCAGAATCTTGAGGAAAGAAATAAAAGGCATCCATGGGTGAATGGAAAAATTAAAACCGTGTCTCTTCACAGAACATAGGTCACATCATCTTATATATAAAACTACCTATAATCAGCCAAGAAATTATTTGAGCTAATCAACTAATTAATAAGCAAAGTTATAGAACAAAATATCAATTCATGAAAATCTATCTTATATGCATACGCTGGCAAAAAATAATCTGAAAAAGAATTTATGAGAACAATTCCATTTTTAATAATGTCAACATCAATATTTAGGAGTATATTTAATCAAGGTACAAGACTTGTTTTTGTGTATGTAAAGTTGTATGTTTGAAATTACTGGAAAGTCAATTACTTTTCAAAACATCATGTATGTCAACAGCATGCCAGAAAAGCAGAGAAAACATCAAGCTTCCATACAGAAGCCAAGCCTTACCCAGATCCAGTTCACCCAAAGTCCACATGTCATTTAGAGGCACTGTGGGAAGGTTATATTAGGAGCCGCGGTCCTCCGTGTTGTGGACGACCTGGATATGGTAGAAACAGTGGGATTTTTCAATTCCAATTTTCCACTTCATTCCACAAAAAAAACTATTAGAACTAATAAATAAATTCAGTAAAGTTGCAAAATCAATACACAGAAATCAGTTGCCTTTCTAAACACTAATAATCAACCATCAGAAAGAGAAAGAAAGCAACCCTATTTACAACTGCATCAAAAAGAACAAAATACCTGGGAATAAAGTCAACCAAGGAGGTGAAAGACCTGCACACTGAAAACTTTAAGACATTGATGAAGACATTGAAAAACACACCAATAAATGGAAAGATATCCTGTTCTCATGGAATGGAACAATTACTATTGTTAAAATATCCATGCTACCCAAAGCAGTGGACACAGTGAATGCAATCCCTCCCAAAATTCCATGGTATTTTCCCCCAAAATAGAGCAAATCCTCCTAATATCTGTGGGGAACCACAAAGGACCCCAAATAGCCAAAGAAACCCTGAAAAAAGAGAACGGGCTGGAGGCATCTCCCTCCCTGACGTCACACTCTGCTGAGAAGCTACAGTCACCAAAACAGTGTGGAACTGGCTCAAAACGGGCACAGGGACCAGAGGAACAGGACAGAGAGACCAGAATTCAACCCACACGGACGGGGTCGGTGAATTTATGACACAGGGACCAAGGACACACCAAGGAGCACGACACGCCCCACGATAAATGGTGCTGGGAAAACTGGACGCCCCATAACTCACGCTGGCTACCCTGCACACAAACCTGACCAAACACCCAGCTTTCCACGCCAAGCCCTCCCTCGCTCACACGAAGACGGACCCCCTCAACGGTCAGTCGCCCACAGGAAGCTTCTCCCCACTTTTCCTCACCGTCTCTTCACCTTTTCCTCAGGCATCACCTGGGTCCTCAGGAAACCTAGTTCCCTAGTCAGCGTGGAGGCAGCCCCACTTTGTCCTGAAGCCGAAACCCCAGCGAGTCCTAAGGAGACGGAGACCGAGCTCCTCTCAGCAGAGACGCTGAGCCCGGCGTCCTACCCGAAGGCCCCCGCCCCCGCCCCCGCCCCCGCGCCTGAGGAGGCTCAACTCCTCTCAGCTGCCCTCACAATCGAGTTCGCAGGGAACGAGCATGCGCTGTGGGTCAGAGAGGCGAACTCGGCGCCACCCTGTGGTCAGTGCAGGAAGTGCAGGCCGCGCCTCCCTCACAGGTCACTGGAGGCAGCGTGCCCTACTGACAGGACTGCTGAATCCATTCAACTGGAAATTCAAACGAAAATGGAGTCTCTATCCCAAAAGTTTTCTAAAATTAGTTAAGGAACAATTAATTGGAAACCATTTGGAATGAAATGAATGTAGATGCAAACTTTACAACTTATACCAAATTCACTCAAAGTTATTCAGAGGCAAATTTTATTTTAGTTTATAATTTATGTTTGGCTGCGTTGGGTCTTCGTTGCTGCATGTGGGCTTTCTCTAGTTGTGTCGAGCGGGCCTACTCTTCGTTGTGGTGCACGGGCTTCTCATTGCGGTGGCTTCTCTTGTGGGCGAGCACGGGCTCTAGGCGCGCAGGCTTCAGTAGTTGTGCCGCGCAGGCTTGGTTGCTCTGCGGCATGTGGGAGCTTCCCGGACCAGGGCTCGAGCCCGTGTCCCCTGCATTGGCAGGCGGACTCTTAACCACTGCGTCACCAGGGAAGTCCCCACAGACAAATTTTAAAAACAAAACTATTCAAGGGGCTTCCCTGGTGGCGCAGTGGTTGAGAATCTGCCTGCTAATGCAGGGGACACGGGTTCGAGCCCTGGTCTGGGAAGATCCCACATGCCGCGGAGCAACTAGGCCCGTGAGCCACAACTACTGAGTCTGCGCGTCTGGAGCCTGTGCTCCGCAACAAGAGAGGCCGCGATAGTGAGAGGCCCGCGCACCGCGATGAAGAGTGGCCCCCGCTTGCCACAACTAGAGAAAGCCTTCGCACAGAAACGAAGACCCAACACAGCCAAAAATAAATTAATTAATTCATCAATTAAAAAAAAAACTGTCTCTCAAATTTAACTTCCAGAATATATTCAGGAAAAACGCATGCGCCCTTTTTGCCCAACCAAAGAAGCGGGCAATGCAAATCAACACTTCAAAGAGGTATCACTTCGAATCAGAAAAAAGGACCATCCTCACAAAGGGTAAAAACCAGATATGCAGGACAAGGAGAGGAGAAAAGGGAGCCTTGTTACGCTGAAGGGGGGAATGGAAATGGCCAACGGCCACTCTGGAGAAGTGTGCTGTGTTTCCTGAAACATCTAAAAAACAGAGCTACAAAGCATAGGGCGCTTCCACTCATGGGCCTATATGTTGGCAAAACCAAAAATCCACAGGACGCAGGCACCCCGTTTACTGCTGCTATGTTTACAACAGCCTCGACTTGGGTACAACTTAATAGTCCTTGGAAGGAAAAAACGGTGAAAGAACATTTGGTACTTAAGCACAACGGAATATTACTCAGCCCTGAAATCAATGAAATGAGGCCAGTTGCAGCAACTCAGGGGGACTTATGTATGGTCATTGAGAGTGAAATAAGTTAGACAGCAAGAGAAACCTATCATAAGATATCACTTATAAAGGGAATCTAAAAATCGCCAACCATGAACTGAATTACAAACAGAACACCATCACACATTTACAAAACACACTTACGGCTGCTTAAGGGGAAAAGTGTGGTGCGGTGATGCATAAACCAGGAGGTTGAAATTGGCACAGATACCGTTCCATACGCCAATAATGTAATCGCCAAGACATACTCATTGTTCAAGGAACTGGACTCAGCACACTCTATTCACAGAAAAAACATATATCTGACTACTAGAAACTAGAAAAGAATGTATTGATGTCTCTCTGTAAGTGACTCAGGTGGATGTACAGCACCAAGAAACACAACATTGCAAATCAGCTACACCCCATTATAAAAATTAATTATAAAAAAAGAAAGACAGTGAGAGAGAGAGGAATTCTCACAAAATTCAATCAGGGGCTGTGATGCAACTGGACTGACCACATCTACACTCACAGCTGAATGGAACGTAAGGCTGGACACCCTAACCCTAACCCTAACCCAACCCTAACCCTACCTTAACCCTAACTCTAACCCAACCCTAACCCTAACCCTAAACCTAAACCCTAACCCTAACCCCTAACCCTAACCCAACCCTAAGCCTAACCCTAACCCCTAGCCCTAGCCCTAGCCCTAACCCTGACCCTAACCCCTAACCCTTAACCCCTAACCCCTAACCCTAACCAAGTTCACAAGTAAACTTCTCACCCACCTGGAGAGAGTGATTTAATTTGAAAGAGTAAAGACACAATCAGCTCAGTAATTGGCCACGGGGGCTGGAGGGGCCAAGGCTAACCTGAGCTGGAGGAACGTGGGTGCCTGCCTGGATGCTCAGAGGCCAAGGGCTGTCCTGAGACCTGCTTGGACACCCGTGCAGATGGAACAAAGGATCCGTCCAGTCCCAAGAGGGCCCCACCAGCCCTCACGAACGCAACACCAGACTTCCCTGGTGGCGCGGTGGTTAAGAATCCACCTGCCCATGCAGGGGACACGGGTTTGAGCCCTGGTCCGGGAAGATCCCACATGCTGTGGAGCAACTAAGCCCGTGCACCACAACTACTGAGCCTGCGCTCTAGAACCCGCGAGCCCCAACTGCTGAAGCCCACGCGCTTAGAGCCTGTGCTCTGCAACAAGAGAAGCCACCGCAATGAGAAGCCCCCACTCGCCGCAACTAGAGAAAGCCTCCGTGCAGCAATGCAGACCCAACACAGCCCAAAATTAATTAATTAATTAATTAAGGAAAAAAAAAAAAGGCAGCACCTGGGGGCTGGCAGACTAAGGAACCAAGTCTTACATCACGTCTACTTAGTATCCTGCGTGTCAGGGCCATGCTGGACCTGGGGCTGCCCAGACAGAGTGGGGCCTGCATCACCCTTCCCAGGAGGGAGGGTGGAGGGAAACCCTGCATGACCTCTGAGGCCCTAAGAACCCTTGACTAAGGCTGAGCTCAATTTGAAACAGTGGGTGACCAGAGCAGACATTTCATTCATCTATCAATGAGAATCCAGCACTGGAGGAGCAGAAAACAATGGCCTCACTCAACCTTGACGCTAATCCTGACACGGACCCTAACCCTAAACTCTGATCCTGACCCTAAGCCCTGACCTAACCTTAGCCTAACCCGTACCCTAAACCTGTACCTTACCCTAACCCATGCTCTACCCGCATCCCTACCTGTACCCCAATTCTCACCCATACCCTAACACCCACTCTAACACAGAACCCTAACACCCTGAGACCAAAACCATAAACCTTAACCAATAAGCAAAACCATAACCATAACCAAACCATAAAATATATTCATTAACCATACCCATAAATAACTCATTAACCATAAAATTTAAACCATAACAGCAACCATAAACCATACACAGCCCCAACCCTCACACCAGCCCCAGCCCTAATGCTAACCCTCCAAACCACTTACACCAAGCCAAGTCTAATCAGATTATACAAATACATCTCGAAAAAGAAAACTGGGGAATTCTCGGGTGGCCCAGTGGGTAGGACTCTGTGCTTTCACTGCCAAGGGCTCGGGTTCGATCCCTGACTGGGGAACTAAGATCCCACAAGCCATGGGACGTGGCCAAAATAAATAAATAATTAAAATGAAATAAAACCACTATTTTAAAAAAGATTTTAAAAATAAAGGAAAAAAAACAAGAAAACTACCCCAGTACAACTTATAAATATGAATGTAAAAATCGATCACACAATGATAGCAACATGAAACCAACAGAACTTTAAATGGATAATGCCATAAGCAAGTATCTCTA